>NC_133332.1:282560820-282648320 GCF_042186555.1 Aquarana catesbeiana | reverse complement strand
CACAATGTTAAATTAACAAGGGACAACAATCTCATTGAGTTTTGAAAAAACACACCAAAAATACATTACTAATGTTAATAATGTTCAAGTGGTAAGTCTTGAAAATAAAAAAATTTACATAACCAAAAACGGTGCTTTGGGTTAACTTTATCTAAAAACTAAAAAATAATCACTATAAAAAAAAAACAGAATAATGGGTTCTTTGTGGTAACTTTACAAACCTAAAAAAAAAAAAAAAAAAGGGGAAAAAGTATTATTAGTATGGAAACATTGTTTTTAAAATGCATACTATATCATTCATGAGATCAAAGAGAAAAAGAATCCAGAAATCAGTTTGGGAGAACTCTAATTATGAACAGCAAAACACCTTCGTTCTTTAGAGCCTTCGTAAAGAAGAAATAAAATGCGCTGCATTCAACGATCACAGATTTTTCAGCGTGATGAATGTGCTACCTACAATACGAACACTAGTTTTACTAGACCGAGTGCTTCCGTTTAGTTTTTGCTTATGAGCATGCGTCGTTTTTTTGTCCGTCAGACTAGCATACAGACGAGCGGACTTCGGGGTCCGTCGTAGTTACGACGTAAAGATTTGAAGCATGCTTCAAATCTAAAGTCCGTCGGATTTGAGGCTAAAAAAGTCAGTTGAAAGTCCGGAGAAGCCCACACACGATCGGATTACCAGCCAGCTTTAGTCCGTCAGCGTCCGTTGGACTTTTGTAGACGAAAAGTCCGACCGTGTGTACGCGGCAATATTTGTTCTTTTTTTCTGGAAACAAAAAGGCCACCAAGCATTGAAGAAATCAATTGCTAGATGGCTTAAATCAGCTATTTTGGTAGCCTACTCTCAGATGGGTCTATCTCCCCCACTGGGAATTAGGGCTCACTCAACAAGGGCTGAAGCCGCTACATGGGTAGAAAAAGCTGGTGTCACCCCAGATCAAATTTCTAATGCGGCTACGTGGTCAAGTTACTTAACATTTGCCCGTCATTACAGACTGTATCTTCTTTCAGCCTGTGATCAGGCTTTTGGAAGAAAGGTTCTGCAGGCCGTGGTTCCTCCCTAGGGGGTAAGTCTCTTTTATCCTCTCAGGTGCTGTCCTGAAAGACGTTAAGGGAAAACTCAAGTTACCAGTAACTTGTTTTCCAGGAGTCTTTTAGGACAACAACCAACCCTATCATTTTTTGTTTGTTGTGACTAACCATATCTTGATTATGTGTTCCAGCTTGGGGCTGGAGGTTCTTTACTACTACTGGCAACATGTGGGAAGGAGCCTCCTCCTTTTAAAATTCGGTGGAAGAGGTGTTTCCTGTTTGTAGGGGGAGGAGCCACTCTCTCAGGTGCTGTCCTGAAAGACTCCTGAAAAACAAGTTACCGATAAGTCTAACTTGAATTTTCTACCCTGCATTGACTTCCCCTAAATCTTTTAAAGTATGGACCTCCACTAATCTAATTTGACTTTGTGAACTAACATCCTCTACTATAGTCAAAACTTTCCCTGATTTATGTAAAAGTCATGAACTCCCTAATTCAGAACTCTTTCGATACCTTCAGATAAAAAAATGTTTTATGCCATATATCCAAGGAAAAACTAAATTAGATAAATTAATTCACTTTGTTGAAAGTGGGCTGCAAGCTATAGATTATAAAGCTACCCAAAGTGGGATTTCATGTTTTGCATGATATTTAGGTATAGGAGCCAATTGAGCTGCATGGAAATATGTGGTAAATGTGTTTAGGTTTCAAGGAGCCCCACAGGAAAGCTGATGTTTTATGCTGTAATATTCTGAGGAAGTATGCTGGAACATGGATAGGTAAGACTTGGAAAAGTCTTCTTCCGTTCTTGTTATCCTTTATCTACTGACAGGCAGGCAGGTGTTTTTACAGTATTTACAGCTACCTGAAGAAAATTGCTGGTGTTCTTCTGATCCCATTAGTACCACAGGCAGGCAGCTACAGTATTTACAGTTAGTGTACTGTGTCCTCTGCACAGTGTGCACCTAAAGCTACCTGAAGAAAATTGGTGGTGTTCTTCTGATCCTATTAGTACCACAGGCAGGCAGCTGCAGTATTTGCAGTTAGTGTAGTGCGTCCTCTACACAGTGTGCACCTAAAGCTACCTGAAGACAATTGCTGTTGTTCTGATCCTATTAATACCACAGGCAGGCAGCTGCATTATTTACAGTTAGTGTACTGTGTGCTCTGCACAGTGTTCACCTAAAGCTACCTGAAGAAAATTGGTGGTGTTCTTCTGATCCTGTTAATACCACAGGCGGGCAACTGCAGTATTTACAGTTAGTGTACTGTGTCCTCTGCACAGTGTGCACCTAAAGCTACCTAAAGACAATTGCTGGTGTTCTCATACTAATAATACTACAGGCAGGCTGGCCAACCAGAGACACTCACATGAGTAAAGACAAATAGGCTGCGCACCCCACAAGATGCATACAAATTATACGAAAACCCCCTAACGGGGCTTTAAAGCAGCCAATGCATGCAATGTAGATGGTCAAAAAAATTAGTTTTATTGGTACAAAAAGTAGTATAAAACAGATGATTTCTGACCTATAGAGACATATAGAGCCTTGTCGTATAAACCAGCCATATAACCAAATGGCTGAGGTATTTCGATGATGTTTTTGTCGTCTGGGAGGGACGCAAGATCAAACTAGTCGAATTCTTCAATCGGATCAATGTGAATGATCACAACCTGAGATTCACGATGACCCAAGATCTCCACAGCGTCACCTTTCTAGATGTCTCCATTTCTGTCACTCCTGAAAGAAAGCTATCCAGCACTCTGTTCCGTAAGACAACTGCTGGCAATACGGTCCTCCACTCGGACAGTTTTCACCCGACACCACTCAAGAACTCAATCCCCTATGGACAATATTTGCGCCTTTGCCGCAATTGTTCGAATGATGCCCTTTTAAAAAAGAGGCCGAGGGGCTTCAAAGTCGATTGCTAACAAGGGGATACAGCCAATCCTGCCTTAAAAAGCATATAACCAAGCCATAGGACAATATAGATTTCAGCTGCTTTTTAGATCTAAGCCCCCCCAAGAGCCCTGAGTGTAATCTCACCCGGATTATCATGCGTTACTCTCGACAACATACAGCTATCAAAAAAATCATAAAACGTCATTGGAGCATCCTCACGGATGACTCCAAATTGCGTGAGTTTGTTCAAAAACAACCCACCATAACATACAAAAGTGCTATGTCACTACATGACAAGCTCGTCCGGAGTGAATATACCAATGAAAATAGGAGATTGAAACACTGCTCCATAACGGGCTCCTTCCCCTGTGGACATTGCTCCTACTGTTCATTTATCAAAAAAGATAAAACTTGTCCTTCCCAACGGAAACATATTTACACCTACACAATTCGTGAATTGCCACACATGCGGAATAGTATATCTTATGGAATGTGAATATGGTGCATACTATGTGGGGAAAACCAGGCAGGAATTTTGGAAACGTATTTCCCAACATGTATACAGCATGCAGGTGGGGAATCCATATCTCCCCATTGGGAGGCATATAATCTCCACACACAACTACAGCTTTCCAAGAGTCACCTTTGTGGCCCTTTGCAGGATGCATATTCCAACCAGAGATGGCGATAAAAAGAGCAGAGATGGATATTCCAAATACAGGCCACCAGGCCTCAATGAATCTATCTCGTTCGCTCCTTTCCTGCAGGGGTTTTCCTCTGGCAGGACACAGTGTGTGTATTGGAGAAGATTCTTAACCCCCTACTTTCTGCAATATTCTCCGGAGGCGCGCCAGGGACTATATTACCACCATATACACCCCCCCTTTTCCAGCCCTGGGGATAGCCTCTTAAAATAAGTAAAACCACAATTTCCATCTTACGGTCCACCCCTGCCTGGTTTTTCCCAGCGTTTAGTAACCCGATTATGATCACTTGCAACATTCACAATTGTGTGATGCAGTTTTTCCGCCTTAATTGTAATGTATAGAAGTAGGTCCCTGTTTCTTGAAATCTTCAAACCTCAGAGGGATACAGCCTTGGAAAAACAGTTCACAGTTTCTTTTATATTACATATAACTTGTTATTATGTAATCCTTACTTTGTATGATTCGTATATTCTTTGTATAACGGATGATGCTATTATAGCCTAGAACTATTTGTAAGGTGACAATGATATTGTACAGTATGATGTATATATTATGGTCAACAAAAGATCCCATATATTTTATGCACAATGCTTAATCAGTGTCTGATAATGGCAAGTGTGGTTATATTTTCTTAATATCATTTGACAACATGTATAATCATTTTGTTGTCTCTTCCTGTGTCCTAGGTTGTCTCCCCCTGATCGGCTGTGCTCTCCATTTAGGGGGCAGGACTGCACCATTCATGCCTACCTGGCAGGACAAGAGGGGTGACGCTTGGGCCCTGGGACTCCTTGATGCGCCCACCAGGTGGCAGCACCTGGGATTGGGCGCTTCTTGTCTGCCAGCGGCGTCCGGGATCCCTTCTGGACACCGTGCTCGCGTGCGCGCGAACTCGTGCGTGTGACGTCACGGCGCCTGCGCAGTTGCGGCGGAAGCGACGGGGGGACCCGGGAGTTTATTCTCCTCCGGAACGCCGGGGGGGTCACGCAGTGAGCGCACTGCTGTGCTGCTCTTTCCCCCAATGAAGGGGAAGGAGGGAGGGGAGTGGATGAGCACCCGCACCTGATGGGGGTTAGTTAATTAACACTTCCTTATAATGCACCAAGTTCCAGGGGAGGCTCATTGACTCTCTCCTGACTTGGTGATACCTTGTATGCAGCTACCGGTCTGAGTGATTGGTGAGTACATTTAAAATGTCCTAACTGCTTCCACCCTTGTGTGGTTCATACCATGGCTCCTCAACATTTCTCCTCTATTATTCCTTCCATCTAGTGATGTCTGATTATAACATTTTAACCTTCCAGAACCCTGGGCAATCTGATTCAAGCCATTTTGGTCCTTGTTATTGGGTAATTAGCACTGCCGTCACCACATGCACCCTTCCATTCCTTGTGTTATGTATCACGCATTGTTTGGTTTTGTTCTGTGGATTGCTGTGTTACTGCTGGGTCTTTTTCACACACACGAGTCTTCCCTCTCCACCTTTTTCATTCCCAGCCACCTCTCCCCACACTCTCACTTATGCATCATCCCCATTCCCCCTTCTTTTCTCCAGCTGTGGCTGGTCTTCTCCTTCTTGCACTATGGTCCCTCTCACTGGTGTACGGCTAGTACTACTACTCCAATATTTCTACCGCTATATGGTCCTAAATGGGCAGCAGGGCATTTGTTGTTTGTTGTTCGCTCTTGTTAGTCACATATTTACCTCTTTCACCCCTTGGCCTTTACGGCTCCCCTTCGTGTTTGGTTCCTCCACTTTTCTCTTTTCTCCCCCCCTCCACCTTTCTATTTTCCCTTCCCCCCTTCCCTCCCCCTTCCCTTTTTTTTTTTTGTTCATTCCCTTTCCTTCCCCTTTTTTCCTCCTCTTTTCCTCTTCTTGCTGCACCTTTTGTTTCCTGCATACCCACGGACCTATATTCTAATACAAGTAAATCGCCCTTAACTAGGGGAATTACTTACTTTTTTTCTGGGGGAACTAATGTTTCCTTGTTTTTAATCTGATTCCAGCATCACCGTTACTCCATCTTGGGTGCATTGTGTGCCATCCGCTGTCCGTCTTCACCTTTTCCCCCCCCGTGGGGGGTAGCATATGCGTGATCCCTTGCAAGGCATGTCTGGCCTATTACCCGCTCTCTGGGGAGCTGGCCTGTTATTGGGGAGGCAGAGAACATAGGAGGGACCACATTCTTCTCATCACGAACATCCTGAATTATTGGGAACTCTGTGACGGGTAACTATGCAATTTATGCAGATACGCTGTGTTGTACATATATGGGCCTACTATTGTTGAATTTTATGCTGTGTTTGATATATGCTTACATCCCTACAGTTGACAACCATCCTCTGAAGAAGATCCAGTGAGGGTCGAAACGCGTCAGTTTTCTAATACTTATGATCTTGTTGTCCTGAATACACTGTACTGTACACTGTTCCCAATTATGGGCACTGTCCGTTGTGATTTTAATATTGTACTCCAGTTCATGTCCTGACTCTATAGGTCAGAACTCATCTGTTTTATACTACTTTTTGTACCAATAAAACTAATTTTTTTGACCATCTACATTGCATTCATTGGCTGCTTTAAAGCCCCGTTTTCGTATAAATTTTATACTACAGGCAGGCAGTTGATTCTGCTAGCTGCAGTATCAGTATATATACATCCCAGCATTGTGCACCTACATCTCACTGCAGGCCATTAGTATGTCTGGAAGGCCAATAAGGAGAGGCAGACAGTCACAAGCCAATAAAAGAGGGCAAGCAGGCTCTGTGTCTAGAGGCATCAGTGCTGGTCGTGGAGACGGTGCATCCTCATCAGCACGTGGCCGTGGGACACGCTTTTCCTTTTTTTTGGAAGCTGGCTGTGTTGAGCCGCAACATGCGGAAGACTTGGTCGAGTGGATGACCAAGCCTTCCTCATCCTCCTCATCCTCTCTCCCCAGGCTCAGGGTACTTTGTCTGGCAAAGCAGCTGCCAACGCGGCCTCTTTCCTCGGCTCAATGGCATCAGTCACTCCTTCCCTAGCCCCAATATGTCCTCCTGAGGAGTCCGCCGAACTGTTTGACCACAGTGTTGGGTACATGCTCCAGGAGGATGCCCAGCATTTTGAAGGCTCCTATGATGGTACCCAGCTAGAGGAAGGCAGTAATGTGAGCCCAGAGAGAGGGGGTACCAAAGAAGGACAGCAATATGGCAATCATGTTCCCCCAGCTGCAGCATACTGCCAGCTTTGCTCCAGTAATGAAGAGGGAGGGGATGATGAGGTCACTGACTCCAAATGGGTGCCTGATAGGAGAGAGGAGGAGGCATATCTCCAATGAGTCCAGGGGCCAGCTTAAGGGCAGCACACTGACTGCATCACATCGCAGAGCTCTGCTGTCTCTGCGCGTTATTCCAAAAGTTCTTTGGTGTGGGCTTTTTTGAGATGAGTGCATCAGATCCTACCGCTGCTATTTGCAACATATGTCTCAAGCGTATCTCGCGTGGCCAAAACATCACCCGCTTGGGCACCACATGCTTGACCAGACATGTGTCGACCTGCCATGCAGTTCTTTGGCAAGTGTACCTAAAAGACCCACACCAAAGAACAAAGTGGATCTCTCCTTGCTCCTCATCAGCTGGGATCTACAACCCCACTATACCTTCAGTCCTCTCTGAAACCTGCACTGAGAGGAATGAAGGTGTAGAATTAGGTGTGTCACAGCCAAGTACTTGCTATCGGTACACCGACGTCAGATTGTACCAGGCAAATTTCCCTGCCCCAGCTGCTGCACCACCAAAAGGACTTCGCTCCCAGCCATCCACATGCCCAGCGGTTGAATGCTAGCTTGGCTAAATTGCTAGCACTTCAACTGCTGCCTTTTCAGTTGGTAGACTCTGCCCCCTTCCGTGAGTTTGTGGAATGTGCGCTTCCTCAGTGGCAGGTTGCTAAATGCCACTTTTTCTCAGAAAGGCGATTCCGGCTCTCTACTGGCATGTGGAAGGCAATGTCTTGGCCTCACTGGACAGGGTCATCAGCAGTAAGGTGCATATTACCGCTGACTCATGGTCCAGCAGGCATGGACAGGGACATTACCTATCTTTCACTGCACACTGGGTGACTCTTCTGGCAGCTGGGAAGGATGCAGGACAGGGTGCAGTAGTGTTGGAGGTTGTTCCGTCACCACGTCTCCAAAATTCTACTAGTGGTGATTCTGCCACACCTCTCTCTTCCACCCCCTCCTCTTCTTCTACCTCCATGGCCTCTTCCTGTGCTGATTTGTCCTCGGAATGAGTGGTGCTCCATAGGCGTTCAAGGGGCTACGCAAGCACGCAGGCAAAAAGATGCCATGCGGTGCTGGAGCTGGTGTGTTTGGGGGACAGGAGCCACACTGAGATTCTGTCAGCTCTGCAGGGGCAGGTTCAGAGGTGGTTGACACCACGCCAGCTTAAGCCAGGTATGGTGGTTTGCGACAATGGCACCAACCTCCTCTCCGCCCTCTGACAGGGACAACTGACCCATGTGCCCTGTTTGGCTCACATCCTTAACTTGGTGGTGCAGCGGTTCTTGAGCAGGTACCCAGGCTTACAGGATGTTCTGAGGCAGGCCAGGAAAGTCTGTGTGCATTTCCGCAGGTCATAAAATGCCAGTGCTTGGCTGGCTGACCTCCAAAAGGAATTTAACCTGCCCAAGAACCGCCTAATCTGTGACATGCCCACCAGGTGGAACTCAACATTGGCCATGCTGCAGCAGCTGCACACGCAGCAGAGGGCCATCAGTGAGTACCTATGCGACTATGGCACCAGGACAGGGTCGGGGACCTTGGTTTTTTTCCCCATGCCAGTGGGCTATGATCAGGGATGCATGCACTGTCCTGTCACCATTTGAGGAGGCCATGAGGATGATGAGTAGTGACAGTGCATGCATCAGTGACACTGTCCCTCTTGTCCACCCGTTGGAGCACACGCTGTGTGGAACAATGCACAGGACACTTGAGTCAGAACAGAGGGAGGAAGAGGAGGACTTCCTTACCTCTCAAGGCCCCCTTTATCCAGATAGTGTTCCTGCGTGCCTGCCGATCACACAGGAAGAGGAGGAGGAGGAGGATTGTGCCAGCATGGAGGTGGAGCCTGGCAATCAGCATCAGCAGCAGTCTTTAAGGGATCATTTAGAGTCTGAAGAAACCCATGGACTTGTATGTGGCTGGGAGGAGGTGGCTGCGGATCATGTCGTCCTTTGTGACCCAGAGGACTCTGGACCGAATGCCTCAACAAACCTACGCTGCATGGCCTCCCTGATCCTGCAAAGCCTGCAGAAGGATCCTTGTATTTGTGGTATCAAGGGGAGGGATGATTACTGGCTGGCAACCCTCCTTGATCCACGTTACAAGGGTAAGGTTGCGGACCTTATCTTGCCATCGCAGAGGGAGCAGAGCATGAAACATCTTCGGGAAGCCTTGCAGAAAGGTTTGTGCAATGCGTTTCCAGAGCCTGGGAGGTTACAATTTCCTAGTCCTCCTGGACAACGTGTTGCTGATTCTTCGGTCAGTCACAGAAGGAGCGGTGGAGAAGGTGGCCATCTGACCGATGTGTTCAGACAATTTTTTAGTCCGCAGCCCCAAGGTCTGATCAGTTCAAGCAACCATCGCCAGCGTCTGATTCACATGGTGCAGGAATACCTAGGGGCAAGATCAGACTTGGACACCTTTCCCACCGAAAATCCTCTGGGTTACTGGGTCTTGAGGATGGATCACTGGCCAGAGCTTGCACAGTATGCAATTGAGCTACTGGCCTGTCCTGCATCCAGCGTTTTTTCAGAACGCACATTCAGTGCTGCTGGAGGCTTTGTAACCTATACGTAACAGGGTGCACTTGTCCACCGGCAGACCTTCATAAAAATGAATCAGTCTTGGATCCCCAGCTACCAAGCACCTGATGCTGATGTAACCAATTGATTTTTTTTTTAATGTGAGATCCCTTCAAGACTGCCTATGCTGATGCTGAGTGACTATCCTGTTATGCTGAGTGACAATCCTCTCCCTCCTCAATTTTCATGCTGATAGCTTGTAAGAACATTTTTGGTTCTGGGCACTGCCACCAGTGGCCAAGGCCCAATTTTTCAGCCCCTGTTTAACAGGGGCGTGTAATTACAATTTTTGATGCAATACTTTGCAGCAGGGCTCATTCCTGCGCTCCAACTAGACTATCTGTGAGGGGTTGCAGTGTTGTGGCAACAGCACCAGTGCCCAAGGCCCAATTTTTCAGCCCCTGCTTAACAGGGGCACGTAATTACAATTTTTGATGCAATACTTTGCAGCAGGGTTCATTCCTGCGCTCCAACTATAGCATCTGTGAGGGGTTGCAGTGTTGTAGCACCAGTACCAGTGCCTAAGGCCCAATTTTTTTACCCCTGTTCAACAATGGCATGTAATTACAATTCTTGATCTAATATTTCACAGCACGGCCCGTTCCTGAGCCCACCAAGAGTAACTGTGAGGGCTTACAGTGTTGTGACAACACCACCACCTAAGGCCCCAATTTCTCCAGAGTATATAGGGCAGGCCCCTAATTTCATACATCCAACTTACAAACGACTCCTACTTGCAAACAGAAGGAGACAACAGGAAGTGAGATGAAATCTACCCCTAGGAAGGGAACTTCTCTCCTGTAATGCCCCGTACACACGGTCGGATTTTTCAATGGAAAATGTCCGATCGGAGCGTGTTGTCGGAAATTCCGACCGTGTGTGGGCTCCATCGGACATTTTCCATCGGATTTTCCGACACACAAAGTTTGAGAGCAGGCTATAAAATTTTCTGACAACAAAATCCGATCGCGTCAATTCCGACCGTGTGTGGCCTGTTCCGACGCACAAAGAGCCACGCATGCTCAGAAGAAATTCCGACACAGAACAGCTCGGTCTGGTAAACTTAGTGTTCGCAATGGATACAGCACTTTCGTCACGGTGCAATGTAAAAAATGGTTTAATACAGCGCACTCTCTTCTTCTTTATAATGTGAGAAGAATTAAGTAGTTTTGCTGCTCATATTCACACACACTTCTCACAAACTTATTTCTTTATTATTTATCGGGATTCCCTTAATATATTTTGATTTGTCACATCTGACAGAAATATGTTTTTGTTGTTTTTTTTTTATTTAGTTTTTTTAAAGGCAGATTTATTTTTTATTTTAGGTTTGTATTTTTTCAAAGGCTGATCTTTGTTTTATTTTATTTTTAGTTTTACTCCAGAATATTTTTGTGTGTGTTTTGTGTGTCAAGTTACCACAACACCATTATTATCTTGTATTATTTAATCTCAAGGAGATTGTTTGGTGTTGGTGTCCCTTGTTAATTTCACATTGTATTTTTGAAATGTACATGAATCCTCACAAACAAACTGTCCTTTTAGAAGGAAAACACACATAGGCAAGTATAATTGAAACCAAAAATCCTTTATTAAGGGATCAGAACCAAACAAAGAGGGAGGCAACGCTGGATAAACAGGAGAAATTAGCGAAGCCTTGGACCCCCAGGGCAGACATCAATTCTTGAACATCAAAATTGGTGGCCTGAGGAGTCCATATGTAAGGGAATGCAGTCTGGTCCAGAAGTCCCAGAGATCCGGAAAGCAGCAGATGACATCTGTGTCCCCAGGCTGTGGTACCACAAGAGGCTGCATCTTTTGGCCGACCAGACTGAACTCATGGCCATCACTTTCTGGTCTTCCTTCCACGCTTCCTTCCTGACTGTGGCTCTACTGTTGGAGATGTGGCAGGAGGAGGAGTAGGACCTGGAGGAGGAGGAGGACTAGTAGGACCTGGAGGAGAAGGAGGAGGAGAAGGAGGACCTGGAGGAGGAAGAGGACCATGTGTGAGGTCACAAAGGTGGGTATCAGATGTTATTTGGGCCCTCAACCCCTTATTGAGAGCCTCCAAAATGAATGACTCACACATGAGTTGTTGGCCCTCCTCCATCCGCTGCATTTTACAGGCAATTATTCCAGCAAAGTCCTCCTCCACAGTGTGTGGTGCTCCCAGGGCCTCTGTAGCCTTCCAAAAGAGGCCTATGGCAGCCTCCTCTAGGGTACTCCTCCTCCTGCTACTTTCTCTTTGCAGGTGTAGGGGAGGGACCTGCATATCAGGTAGCCTGTTCGGCCCGGCCACCTCCTGGCTGAGACTTCCCTGTGTATGAAAAAGGGACATGGTTTAATGTTTTGCATCATTAATCACAATCCTAAATGAGTACTCCAAACTAACATCTAGTTAACATCATTGATTGGACAACCTGAAATATTTAGAGGAATGCTATACCTGGCTCAAGCTGGGCTCCTCCACATGTTGTTGCCTGGAAGGCCCAGGTTGGGCGTCAGAAGCCTCAGCTGGAGGGGAAGGAAGCGTGGAAGGAAGAGTGGAGAGTGATGACCTGGGTTCAGTCTGACCTGCCAGAAAATGCAGCCTGTCATAGCACCACATACTGGGGACATAGATGTCATCTGCTGCTCCGGATCTCTGCGAATCCTGGACTTTCTGGCGCTCCCTTACATATGTGCTCCTCAGGCCACCAATTAGGATCTTCAAATATGTGATGTCCGCCGTGGGGATCACCTGCTTCACAATTTCCAACAATTGATCCAGCGCTGCCTTCCTCTTTGTTTGGTTCCTATAATGTGAGTGGTTGATCTCCCACAGACAAGGCAGCTCCCTGAACATGTCAATGAATATTGTCATGAAGTCTGTATCATTCAAGATATCCATTTTCACTGCAAGACACAACACAAGACAAACCCTAATGTCAGGCAAAACTCTCCTAATCTTGTTACAATATAGGCCTCTATCTAGAAGCAGTATAGGCCCAAGTTTGTCTTCTACCTTCGTTATTACGATCGGCGCCTCCAATGCTCCTTCCTCCGCTCACAGATCGTACGTAATACGCACGCGTGTTACGCTTTATACACACAATGCATGCAATTCCGCCCGCCCCTGATGTTCTTTCTAGTCTATTCCCCGCCCCTTTTCGTTCGGCGCAGTGGGTGAAGAGCACATGGCAGAGTTAGAGCAGGTGCGTGCTAATTATAGCAACGAGGAGGAGGAAAGCCCGGATCCGGAAACGTCCTGATCCAGAAGGAGACGATTTAAGGCCACAAATATGTCCTTTGGGGAGATGTTGTAGATGGTGGACATCCTGAAGAAGGCCAACTATGACGGGAAGTATGGACCTTACCCCAACCCCAATATCAGAAAGGCCAAGATCATGGTGAAAGTGGTCAAAAGTCTGCACCAGCATTTCGGGGTACGACGATCGAAAGATCAGCTCAGGAAGCTGTGGTCAGACCTGAAATTAAGAGAGCCCGAGCAGTACAGAAAGATCTGGAGAGTGCTGCAAAAAAGTAAGTAGTTGTGCTGTGTTGCTATTCTTTTTGTCTTTATTACGTTTGTGCTGCTCCATATGCTTTTTTTAAGTGTTGTTCAGTTTAAAATGGCAAATTTAATGTTCATGGGCCCATTATTCGTTTGTATCAAACATTTTTCTTTCGGCCTATAAAACACCATTGTTTAGGCCATATGCATTTGCCAACATTTTTTAGGGCCTACTTGTATGAAAAATATTTGGTTGTGTAGAGGGGATTGTTACTAGAATGAAATGCAAACTAGATTCTGTGTAAGGAGAGGACAATCAGCAGCTGTTTTCACATCTGGACGCTGGAGCACTATTGTGGGACACCAGAACACCCTTTTTATTAGGGGGCCCACACAGGTGCTCCAGTGTATACTATAGGGGGGTCTCCATCTGTGAAGCTTGTACAAGACAGGTAAAGTATTGCAGCTTGACAAAGGACAATAAAAATGCTACATCTTGGAACTCTGCCCAAATAGACAATTGTACCCCACTTCCAAGCAATGTTTCATCTATATTTTGGCCATCAAATATCTATATCTGTGTGCTAATTATACCATTTTTGTTTTACATAGGGGAGAAAAGACTCAGAGGACACCCCTCATCCGAGGAGACCACAGACCCCCCACCTCTGGAAGAAGGGGAAATACCCCCAACCCAAGCTGAGCAGGAGGAGGAAGAAGACGTGGTGGAAACTGACACCACAACAGGTGAGTGTCTGCGACCACAGACTCAGGTAAGAGATGGATGCCGGCAGATTTTTGATACCTGTTTTTGTTTGGTTTCTCTCTTTTTAGGTGATCGTGATGTTGTGGATCGATCCTTTCACATCAGAAAGTGCCCAGATCCTCATCGGGGAGATCATGAGGTGTAATTTAGAATTGGAAAACCTCAAGAAAAAAATCAATGATGTTATTCAAAAAAATAACAACATCATTGATGTTTTGGGGCAAATTTAAAACCCGGCAAAATCACTTTGTTTGTTTGTGTGCTACAAACTTAAAAATGTTTTAGCAATGTTTAGAAAAGCCAAATTTGGAGGATGCACACAGTGTACCAACATGTGCTATCTGCCATCACGGGAGCTCAATGGACGTGTTTTGGGGGTGCAACCCCTTCCTCAATAATAAAGTAGCTGTGAGGAAGGGGTTTCTCCCCCAAAACACGTCCCTTGATCCCCTGTGATGGCAACTAGCACATGTTGACATTCGTAAATTGGTGTGCATCTTCCAAATTTGGCTTTTCAAGGGGTGAGTTCACCCCATCTAAACGCAATATCAAACACAGTTCCTAAATACTCATGTCTGATATTTACATGAGCAAAAAGGTGTAAACCAATGGTGCCAAGTCTCTGATTCCTTATTTGCAGCAGCGCTGTGTGCCTGATGTCAAGACACATATAAATAAGACAAAAATGATAAAGAAGATGTGTAGGACAGTTCAAAAGAATTCCAGTCTGTGCATATGAAGAGTTTCTTGTCACCAGGAAAAAACAACACCGCGTGAGGGGGTGTCCCCCAGTGAGATTGCACTCACCACAATTCCAGAAAAAACAGGCCTTTGTACTGTTGCTATTTAATAACCTTCCATCTTCTATCACCAACCACCAGATGTCGCTAGCATTCTCGATTAATAGTATACCATAAGGGGAAAAAACAAACTCATATAGCGTAATATTGCTAATGATAAGTTTATTGACATATAGTATTTCCTCCCCCCTTAAAAACTGCGTACCAAATAAAACAATAGTAAAGCAGTAAGAGCGTTTGTAAAGTGCACTGTGCCTTAGTCTACGTCTCCCGGGAGGAGTTGCCAGAGCGCTCGCTGTGTGCGGCTGGTTTCACTTGCTTCCTGGTTCCTTCCGGTGCGTGGAACGCACACGTCACTTCCGGTGGATTACGACCCTGACGCGTTTCGTCACTTCCGGACGTCATCTGAGGGCGTAATCCACCTATCATTCAGCCGTTTTTTTATACCAGTGGCAGGTGCAACAGCCAATGGGAGAGGACCTTTAAATAGGATGCCTCCCCATGACGCTGGAGATCTACAGAACTGTCAGCAATGGGAAACTAAATTCGCAACGCCGGCAGAATGTTTTTTTAAAGAAACTGCCACTGCCGTCTGTATCAGAAAAAATTGTGACATCTATGTCCTATACATAACAGTACTTTGCTTGAATCAAAACAGCATATATTCAATATCCTCACTGTGCATAAGGCAATGGGTATAATACAGGACATATAAGGTGATGGGATGTAATCCTCCATGTATCAACTTATCCCGTTTAGACTGCTTATTTAGCATATACCATAGCAGTCTTCAATATTATTATAGATGTCGGGATAAAAACAAGTAAATACTAATATCCAATGATAAAAATTATCATGATGTTATCCAATATCAGACAACGATAAATAAATACTATCAATACTATACATGGAGGATGCAATACAATGGCATTAAATACACGTTTATGGTATAAATAGAGATAAATAGGTGCACTAACTATTTAAATATGTGACAGGTAAAACCAGCTGCCTAAAGTTAAAAAATTATTTAAAATCAATACCTTAAAAATGGGCTAAAATAATATATCCAACTAAGGATGGGGGAGATTATGTGTATATATGTATAGACCGTGCAGCCATACATAATAAAACGATTCTATGATCAATATGATTGTAAATCTTAAAAAATGATAAGAAATAAATAATTAAACTGTATCTCATAGGGAATATTGTGTTAGAAACATTAAGAAGTGGGAATTATGTATCACTAATAAAGCAGTTTATATCGAGCTCTATATTGAGACCTCTGGGGGAAAGTGCGTCTACGGAATATATCCATCGAGTTTCGTGCTTGGATAATTCACGGATGCGGTTCAAACCTCTCCAGTGAGTTTGGAGATGTTCGACTCCCCAAAATTCCAACCCCTTGGGGTCCCTGTTATGCTTCAACCTAAAATGCAAAGATACATTGTGATCTTTGTATCCGATCTTGATGTTATTAATGTGCTCCGCGATTCTAATCCGTAACAGTCTCTTTGTCCGGCCTATATACATCAGGCTGCAAGGGCACCTTAGAGCGTAGACAACATAAGAACTGTTACATGTAATAAACTGTTTGATATCAAAAGACCGGTTGTTCACTGGAGAGATGAAACTTTCAATACCCCTTAAAGGTCTAGCGACCTCTCTGCATGCTTTGCATTTTCTGCATGCAAAGAACCCGTTACGGTCCCAAAAGGTCTGGGGGCGTTGAGGGGGGTCTAGCACTTTTTTAACTACTTTGTCACCAAAATTGGTGGTTTTTCTATAGATGAATTGAGGAGTAGCAGGCAGCACACTTGTCAGTTTTTTATCCATCAAAAGAATATGCCAGTGTTTTTTAAAAATTTCCTCAACTTCCTTATATTGGGAATGGAATTGGGATATGAAACCCCATTCATTATTGCAGTTATTTCCTTTCTCAGAGGGGATTTCCTTAGTTGTTTCTTGTAGGCAAATTGCTCTTGGGAGGGCTGCTACTTCATCTACCACTTTCTTTAACATATCAGGTTTATAACCTTTAGCCTCAAATCTTTCAGTAAGTATCCTTGATTGGAGCAAAAATTCGGTTTCTTCTGAACAATTTCTTCTCACCCTCATGATCTGTCCTTTTGGGATGTTTTTTAGCCATAGAGGGTGATGGCCACTGGTAATGGGAAGATAACTGTTCCTATCTGTCTTTTTGAAGAACACTTTAGTCTCCAATCTATCCTCCCGTCGATAGATGGTTACATCCAGAAAATTAATCGTATCACTGTGCCAGTTGGAAGTTAGTCTAATGTTATTGCTATTACAATTTAAAACCTGTAAAAATTGTTCCAATGACTCAGATGGTCCGGCCCAGATAAAAAATAAGTCATCAATAAAACGTTTATAAAAAATTAATTCAGAGCGCTGATCTTTAAAAATGGTCTTATCCTCCCACTCCGCCATAAAGAGATTTGCGATGCTCGGCGCGAATTTAGCACCCATCGCCACTCCCCTCTGTTGTATATAAAAGGTGTTTCCATACCAAAAATAATTATGGCCGAGACAAAAATCAAGGGCATTCCTTAAAAAAACTTTTTGGTTATGGGGTAGGTCGTCCCTTTGGCAAAGGGCCCAGTTAAGTGCCAACAAAGCATCGTCATGCTGTATGATAGAATACAAAGAAGAGACGTCTGCTGTGACAAGAAGGATCTGTGGTCTACCCGCTAGGTCTATATTCTGCAAAGAGTTTAAAAAGTTTTTTGTATCTTTCAGATATGACCTGGTGTTCATAACGCTTTTTTGTAAAAAACAATCTAGGTATTGTCCCATTCTTGCTGAAACGGATCCTATACTGTTTACTATGGGTCTTGCTGGAGGATTAGAAGGGTCTTTATGTATCTTCGGCAGAGTGTATAACGTAGGGATACGACTACTCGAAGGAACCAAAAACTGCTTCTCTTTGTCACTTAAAACTCCACTCCTAGATCCCATCTCTACCAAAATTTTCAATTGGTCCCTATAGGCATGGGTAGGATCTCTCTCCAAGGGTTTGTATGTTACTTGATCAAATAACATTTCTATGATCTGGTTATGATACATTTCTTTCGGGAGTATCACCACCCCTCCTCCCTTATCTGCCGGCCTTATAACAATTTCTTTCCGTTTTTCCAACAGAGAAATGCCCTCACTGATGTGTCTCACGTTCACATTTTTATTTGGTTTAAGCTGTTCCAAATCACGTATAATTAGTCCCTTGAACACCTCAACTTGATGATTAGGATTATTCAAGGGGTTGAACAGAGACTTATTTTTTAAACCACTGTTAATCACTGTATTGGGTTTTCTGGTGACAGTGGTGGTAGATGGAGGAGCGCACCCTAGGAAATATTTTTTGATGTTTAATTTTCTGATATATTTATGAATATCAATAAAAACGTCAAATTTATTAATGGGTTTTTTTAGACCACATTTGAGACCCAAATTTAAAATATTCAATTCCTTGTGTGTTAGTTCGACTTCAGACAAATTAAAAATACCTCCTACTCGGACCCCCTTCTTCTTTTTTTGGATTCTAGATCCTGCCCTACATCCTCTGTGTTGCCTTTTTCGTTCTTCTCTATTTGTGGATGCTGTTCCTTCCGCTGGGGAGGTTTTTGGTAATTCCAGGGTTTTGTACCTCTGTGCTGAAATGGAAGTGGTTGACCTCTGTGCTGAGATGGAGGTTGTGGACCTCTGTACTGGAGCGGGGGTTGTAGACCCCTGTACTGGTTCGGGGGCTGGGAGTAAGGTGGAGGTCTCCCTCTCCGTGGGGGTGGTCCCCGTCCCCTTTGTTGGAATCCCCTCCCTCTCCCTAAAAAAGGACGTGGGTGCGTTTGATTGCTGTAATATTCTTGATTGGTCTGGTATTCCTGCAATGGTTGAAATTTATTATATGTAGGAATATCAAATAGGCGGGGTGGATTGTATTCCTTCTGATTATTTCCTTTTTTTCTGATTATTAACTTTTTAGGTCGTTCCCTCCCACTGCTTATAAAAGCAGTCTAGAGGCTAATTAGCCACTAGGATTGCTTTTACATGAAAGCCGACCGCTGGCTGAAAAGAATGATACCAAGATGCTACCTAAACCTGCAGGCATCATTCTTGTATAACCACTCAAAGTCCAGCAACATACCAGTACGTTGCTGGTCCTTGTTGGGCATACATTGTAATCTTTTTTTTCATGCAGCCTGTGGGCTGCATGAAAAAAAGAGATTGATCAGTGGGTATGCCCACCATTAGAATACCTCACTTCATCCACCCACTTCTAATGATGGCCATACATGCACCATTTTGTTTTTAACTGTGGTGGTGAAATCACCTCCTACAGCGCTGGAGTCACGGCTTTATGTATCGTGGGAGCAAACTCTGTTGCTGTCAAGATGAATAAATCAGTGCTGCAGGTGAATGGCCTGAAATATATAGGCCGAAGCATGGGGTCATGCACCCCAAAAGTTAGGAGCAAATCGCTCCTCCACCCCTGCTGTCCCCATGCTTCGGCATATATGCTCTCTTTTTTAACTATGGTGGTGAAATCACCTCCTACAGTGCTGGATTCACGGCTTTATGTGAGCAAACACTGTTGCTGTCAAGATAAATAAATCTGCTCTGCAGCTGAATGGCGTACCTGAAAACAAAAAAAAGGTTAACAATAAAACACAGTAAAGTATAATGCAAACATGACAAAACATAATAACAATAAAACATTGCAGAATAGAATACAGTAAAAAAAAAGCAGAACAATAGAGAGAGAATAGAGAGAGAGAACAATAAAACAACAACTATTTTTGTTTTTTTTATTTTATATTTTTTTTGTGTTTTTTTTTTCTACTTTTTTTTTTACACTTTTTTGTGTAACTGTAATGGTTATAACTGTAACGGTTCCAGGTTCGGGTCTCTCAAAATGCGATGGCATCTTGGGAGACCCTGTGAAAGTGTGTCCCAGTCTGTGCAGTGCTGTACCTTAAGCTAATATTTAACTAGTGTATGGTAGCGTTCAAAACATTCGCCAATGCAAAGACCAGGATTGTCAGGACAGGAGGGATAATATTAGTGGGTGTCATGCCTATATCCGCGCTTGCTGTAGACACGACATCTTCTTTGGGGGGCTCGTTGGGTAGGGGTACTCGGGAGGACATACGGAAAATGCCTCTCATGCAGCGGCTTACTACATTTGGATTAGGAAGGTGAGGTGGAGCACTGTCTGGAAACAGAAGGGTTCTAATGATCTTTTCCTGGAATTTAACCACTTGACAACTGGGCACTTAAACCCCCTTCCTAACCAGACCAATTTTCAGCTTTTGGTGCTCTCACATTTTGAATGACAATTACTTAGTCATGCAACACTGTACCTATATGAAATTTTTGTCCTTTTTTTCACACAATTGGAGCTTTCTTTTGGTGGTATTTAATCACCGCTGGGTTCTTTATTTTTTGCTCTGTAAAAGAAAAAAGACCGAAAAATCTGTAAAAAAATACATTTTTCTTCATTTCTGTTATAATATTTTGCAAATTAGTAATTTTTCTTCATATATTTTGGCCAAAATTTATACCGCTACATATCTTTGGTAAAATTAACCCAAATCGGTGGATATTATTTGGTCTTTGTGAAAGTTATAGAGTCCAAAAGCTATGGTGCGAATATCTGAAAATTGATCACACCTGAAGTACTGACGGCCTATCTAATTTCTTGAGACCCTAACATTCCAGAAAAGTACAAATACCCCCCAAATGACCCCTTTTTGGAAAGAAGACATTCCAAGGTGTTTAGAAAGATGCATGGTGAGTTTTTTGAAGTTGTCATTTTTTCCCACAATTCTTTGCAAAATCAAGGTTTTTTTTTTACTTTTTTTTTTTTTCCCCACAAAATTGTCATATTAGCAGGTTATTTCTCACACACCGCATATGCATACCACAAATTACACCCCAAAACACATTCTGCTATTACTCCCGAGTACGGCGATACCACATGTGTGAGACTTTTACACAGCGTGGCCACATACAGAGGCCCAACATGCAGGGGAGCACCTTCAGGCGTTCTGGAGCACCCAGGCCAATTCTGACATTTCTCTCCTACATGTAAAAATCATGATTTATTAGCTAGAAAATTACATAGAACCCCAAAACATTATATATGTTTTTTTAGCAAAGACCCTAGAGAATATAATGGCGGTCGTTGCAACTTTTTATCTTGCACGGTATTTGCGCAGCAATTTTTTTAACGCTTTTTTTGGAAAAAAAACTGTTTTGTGCTTTACAAAAACCAAAACAGTAAAGTTAGCCTAATGTTTTTGCATAATGTGAAAGATGAAGTTACGCCGAGTAAATAGATACCCAACATGTCACCTTTCAAAATTGCACGCGCTTGTGGAATGGCGCCAAACTTTGCTACTCAAAAAGCCCCATAGGCGACGATTTAAAATTTTTTACTGGTTACATGTTTTGAGTTACAGAGGAGGTTGTTGCATATGTTGTAATATGTTCACCGATTTATGTGGGACATTGTTGTGTGTATGTACACATGCAGTCAATGTTGACCAGGCCAGATTGACAATGGTTGTCCAAGCCAACTCAATTTTAAGATAACAGTTGAAGACCCTTTGATGTGTTAGTCTTATGCAAGTCTACCTAGGGGTGTGAGGTATGGGCTGTTAACCTAATTGAACATTTCAAAGGGTACATTGTTTAAAGGACCATAGAAGAAGTATTTATTGATGGTAATTAGACTTGAGGGGGTAACAATAAAATCAAAGAGTATTATGGGTTGACCTAGCAGAAACTCCCTCTTAGTGGACTAGTATTTCATAGAGGACATTCAAGCTGGCATTTAGTTTTAGGTGAGGCTTGTCTGTGTATGCACACAGACCTAAAACATGGGGTTCTGAATTATATCTACTCTGTCTGGTTTTTTTGTCATCTGTGGACTGTGGACTTTGTTCTGTGTTGGAAGTCAATAAAGTGCATCTCTCTGGAAGAATTGGGTTGCTGCGGAAGAGTACTTACATCATCATTATAATAATACCTAAATATTAATTATCATACCCACTCTACAATATATCACCCAGTATATATTAATATACTCGATCACTACAGAGGTCTAGGGCCAAAATTATTGCTCTCGCTCTACCGATCGCAGCGATACCTCACATGTGTGGTTTGAACACCGTTTTCATATGTGGGCAGGACTTAAGTATGCGTTCGCTTCTCCATGCGAGCACACAGGGACAGGGCCTCTTTAAAACATTTTTTTTTTTTTTTATTGTTCATTTTACTTTATTTATTTTAGTTTGATGCTTTTTTCCAAAAAAAAAAATTTTTGACCACTTTTATTCCTATTACAAGGAATGTAAACATCCTTGTAATAGGAATATGGCATGACAGGTCCTCTTTACAGTGAGATATGGGGTCAATAAGACCCCACATCTCACCTCTAGGCTGGAAAGCCTGAAATTAAAAAAAAAAAAAAAACGATCCTGGCTTCGATCGTAGCGGTGAGTCGGTAGAAGCGCGGGAGGGGGGACATCCCCTCTCGCCTCCTGTAAGAACGATCAAGCAGTGGAACAGCTGCTATGATCCTTCTCATGGTGTAGGGAATCGCCGGCTGAAAAAGCTGATATCTGAATGATGCCTGTAGCTGCAACCATCATTCAGATATCTCCGCACAAAGTCAAGGACGTTGTATGACGGCGGGCGGGCGGGAAGTGGTTAAAACGCTTTTTTTTTTTTTAACACAAAGTTGTCCATTTATACAATATTTCTACCACATAACATGTACACACCAAAAATGACACCCCAAAATAGATTCTCCTGCTCCTCCTGAGTACGGCGATACCACATGTGTGAGACTTCCACAGCCTGGCCACATACAGAGGGCGAGTACAGCTGAGCATGGCTCAGCATGGCAGGGTGTGGCGGGGTATTGCGGAGTATGGCGGGGTATTGCGGAGTATGGCGGGGTATGGCAGGGTATTGCGGAGTATGGCGGGGTATGGCGGAGTATGGCGGGGTATGGCGGAGTATGGCGGGGTATGGCGGAGTATGGCGGAGTATGGCAGGGTATGGCGGAGTATGGCGGAGTATGGCGGGGTATGGCGGGGTATGGCGGGGTATGGCAGAGTATGGCGGGGGCATGGCAGAGTATGGCGGGGGCATGGCAGAGTATGGCGGGGGCATTGCAGAGTATGGCGGGGGCATTGCAGAGTATTGTGGGGGCATTGCAGAGTATTGTGGGGGCATTGCAGAGTATTGTGGGGGCATTGCAGAGTATTGCACAGCATTGCAGAGTATTGTGGGGGTATTGCAGAGTATTGCACGGCATTGCAGAGTATTGTGGGGGCATTGCAGAGTATTGCACAGCATTGCAGAGTATTGCACAGCATTGCAGAGTATTGCACAGCATTGCAGAGTATTGCACAGCATTGCAGAGTATTGTGGGGGTATTGCAGAGTATTGCACAGCATTGCATAGTAGTGAGGGATGGCTGAGCATGGATGGATGGATGGCTGGATGTCTCTGTGCAGCGCAGTGGGCACTACACATACAGCCCACAGCGCTGCAGACATCCATCCATCCCCCTCCCCGCTCACTGTGTACCGATCGGTACACAGGAGGGGAGGAGAGGAACCGCCATCATCAGATGACGCTGGTCTGTTTACATGTGATTGCGCCGTCATTTGACGGCGCGATCACATGGTAAACGGCCGCGATCAGCGGCCATTTACCGGGATCCGTGATGCGCCGGGTCCTCTGGACCCAGCGGTCACGGATGTGTTCGGGTCCGCCCCAGGCGGCGCGTGAGAGGAGAATTCTGGGAGGACGTCATAGTACGTCCTCCCAGAGTTATCCAACCGCCCTGCAGCCGTCATGCAGCTATGGGCCGGTTGGTAAGTGGTTAAGGAAGGATCCAGTCCGTCATGAATCTCTGTATAGCACATGAGCGTTCAGCAAAGCCAATTGAAATAAATAAACAGACACTTTTTTGTACTTGCGTCTGGCCTTACGGGCAACTAGGTACGGCCTACAACTGGTTGTTGAGGTCCACCTCTCCCATATTTTGGTTATATTCGTTGACACAGAGGGGTTTCTCCACAACACCAGTCGCCGTAGGAATATAGACCGTCGTGTCTGCATGAAGGGAGGAAAGAACTAAAACATTCTTATTATACCTCCACTTCACAGTGAGCAAATTATTACACTTCAAGCAGGCTCTCTCCCCCAGCCTAAGACAGGAATCCACAAGCCGCTGGGGAAAACCCCGGCGATTAGATCGCACGGTGCCACGTGCACCAATCTGATGATCAAACAAGTGACTAAAAAGTGGCACGCATGTGTAATAATTGTCCACATGCAAATGGTACCCCTTTCTGAATAAGGGTGACACCAAGTCCCACACAATCTTACCAGCGCTCCCTATGTAATCTGAGCAGTTTGGTGGCTCAACGTGACTATCTCTTCCCTCGTAAACCATAAAACTACATGTATAGCCTGTGACCCTGTCACAGAGCTTATACATCTTAACCCCGTGTCTGGCACGCTTGCTGGGAAGATACTGTTTGAAAGACAGGTGGCCAGAAAACTTAATCAGGGACTCATCAACGCAGACAACTTGGTGGGGAGTAAACAAGTCTGCAAAACATTGATTGAAGTGGTTTATGAGGGGCCGAATTTTGTAGAGCCGATCGTATCCAGGGTCTCTACGAGGGCGACAGAGTTCATTGTTGTTGAACGCATGAACCACAAGATCTGCTCGTATCGTGCCCTGGTCATGGAGGCAGAGAACACAGGCATATGGTAAATTGGGTTAGTGGACCAATATGACCGCAACATACTCATTTTAACTGTGCCCATGTCGAAGGACAGGCCCAGAAAGGTCTTAAATTTGGAAACCGTAATTGGTTTCCAATCTCTGGCAAGGGAGGACTGGGGATTAGCAGCGATGAATTGACCAGCATACAAATTACTTTGGTCCACAATAGATCTATAGAGATCTTCGGTGAAAAACAGTGAATAAAAATCAAGTGACGTAAAATCAACTATTTCCACCTGAATTCTGGGTTGGCCAGTGAATGGGGAAGTACGAGTGCTGCAGAAGTGGTGGGTTCCCAATTAGGATTGGTGAATGCAGCAGGAAGGGCACTATGGGCTCTACGGGCCTGTCTTTGTCTTCTTCTTGGTGGCAGCGGGACACTACTTGTGCTTGCTACCTCGCCAGTAGACATGTGCAGGATGAAAAAATTCGTTTAGTTTAGTTTCGTTTCGATTCGTTATTTAACTTAATTCGTTTAGTTAAATTCGTTGCATTCATTACATTCGTTTTCGGAATTCGTTTCGTTTCGTATTCGAATTCGAAAAAATTCGACCGCATTCGAAAAAATTTGACCGCATTCGAAAAAATTCGACCGTATTCGAAAAAAACTATCAAATTCGAAAAAATTCTAACACATTCGAAAAAAACTGTCAAATTCGAAAAAATTCCACCACATTCGAAAAAAACTATCAAATTCGAAAAAATTCTACCACATTCGGAAAAAACTATCAAATTCGAAAAAATTCCACCACATTCGAAAAAAACTATCAAATTCGAAAAAATTCTACCACATTCTAAAAAAACTGTCAAATTCGAAAAATTTCTACCACATTCGAAAAAAACTATCAAATTCGAAAAAATTCTTACTACATTTGAAAAAACTATCAAATTCGAAAAAATTCTACCACATTCGAAAAAAACTGTCAAATTCGAAAAAATTCTTACTACATTTGAAAAAACTATCAAATTCAAAAAAATTCTACCACATTCGAAAAAAACTGTCAAATTCGAAAAATTTCTACCACATTCGAAAAAAACTATCAAATTCGAAAAAATTCTTACTACATTTGAAAAAACTATCAAATTCGAAAAAATTCTACCACATTCGAAAAAAACTGTCAAATTCGAAAAAATTCTTACTACATTTGAAAAAACTATCAAATTCGAAAAAATTCTACCACATTCGAAAAAAACTGTCAAATTCGAAAAATTTCTACCACATTCGAAAAAAACTATCAAATTCGAAAAAATTCTTACTACATTTGAAAAAACTATCAAATTCGAAAAAATTCTACCACATTCGAAAAAAACTGTCAAATTCGAAAAAATTCTACCACATTCGAAAAAAACTGTCAAATTCGAAAAATTTCTACCACATTCGAAAAAAACAATAACTGAATTTGAAAAAGTAAACTATATATAACCATTTTGCGAAATTTGAAATTCGTATAGAATGAAATCGAATTCCAATAGAAAAGATTAGGATAGAATAGAAAGTATAAAAGAATAGCATCATGTTTTCGAATTCGATTCGAATATGTTTTCGAATATGTTTTCGAATTCGATTCGAATATGTTTTCGAATTCGATTCGAATATGTTTTCGAATTCGATTCGAATATGTTTTCGAATTCGATTCGAATTCGTTCGTTTTTTTTTCGGATTCGTTTAAATTCTTTACTTTTGTCATTCGGAAATTCGGATGCATCCGAATTTCCGAATAATGAAAAATTCGTCCGAATTTCGATTCGGAACGAAACGAAATGCACATGCCTACTCGCCAGCTTGAACTGCACTTACGGGACTCGCCACATCACCAAGTGTTACTGCAGTGCTGGATGTACGACCAGGATGTACTAGGCCGCTAGTGCTTGCCAGTTCACCAGAAGGAATAGAGGTGCTAGTACTGGCTCTCTGCTCCATACGAGGGACCTGCAGTTCCTACACCTCAACAACAGCACAAGAAGATCGGGGTCTGGTACGCCTGACCTTGGCAGGAACCACAACTCCATCATCAGAGCTATCTGTCATGGAGCCGCTGTCATCTACAGGATCGTATTCTGAGCCTGAATCTGACAGATGAGTAACTTCCTCTTCACTATCTGTCATACTCAGAAACATGTAGGCCTCTTCACTAGTGTACCTTCGATTTGCCATTTTGGGCTCTAAATTTACTAGTACACTAGTGAGACTCACAGGTAAAAAAGCTCCTAGGCTGTCAGCAACTGTATCAAACGCTACCAAAAAACCTGTTAGTGATCGCAGGGATCAGGCCTGACTCTGCAAACGCTGTAGTTTTGTGTGTTGTGTTTTGTAAGTGACAGTGATCGATCAATACTGCACTTGGGTGGGCTGGGCTGGGCGGAGGGGCAAAATGCAGGTGCTAGCAGGTATCTGGGCTGATCCCACTAACACTGTGTTTTTGGGAACCCTAAATTGCTGGGGACGCTAGAATAGATCTAATCAGATCAGATATTGATCCGTTCAGATACTATACCACTAAGGGAGGTGTATGCTGCGTGCGAGTGTGTTAGCTCTACTGGCACTAATCTAACACTGCCTGGGGTGACACAGACCCTAAAACCTAACTGATATCACCCGCCGGGTGATCAGTGGGTTAAACCTTTATTGGGTAGTAAACGGCGGGTATAAAAAACAAACTAACTAACCAGCATCACCCGTAACACTTATACGGTGATCACTGGTGAAAGGGTTAACTATGGGGCAATCAGGGGGATAAAACCTTTATTAGGTAGTATATGGGTACCTGATGCTATAAAAAGCTGACGGTGAACCTAAATACCTACTTGGCTTACTAGCGTCACCTGTGACACTAATACGGCGATCAGAAAAAAGATTGCTTAGTGACACTGGTGACAGGGGATGAAAGGGTTAACTGAGGGTGATCAAGGGGTTAAACCTTTATTAGGGGGGTTAGGGGGGTACCCTAGACCTAAAGGGGCCTACCACTAACTGCCCTAACAAATTACACCAATGCAGTGATCAGTAAAAAATAAAAACTGCTATTGGTGTCACTGTGACAGGGGGTGACAGGGGGTGCAGGGGGGTGATCGGGGGTTGATGGGGGGGTTTATGTGGCTATGTGTACTAGTGTTAGTGTAGTGTTGGTACAAACTCACATTGATGGCTTCTCTCCTCGGGAGCCGGAATGAAAAAGCTTCATGAGGAGAGATGATATCACTTCCTCTGCTTCTGTTTACATTTCAGAAGCAGAGGAAGCTTCTCATTCACCAGGAGTGATCGTGAGGGGGTGGCAATGAATCAGTGGCCTCTTCCTCAGGACGGATTGCTCCTGGAACGATGCCGACTGCCTCGGGAACTGGGGAGCGTGATCGCGCCCCCTGTCCGCGGTAGGGGAGTAACGTACCCATGCGTTACTCTGCCTGCCCGTGCCATTCTGTTGCAGTATATCTGCGTGAGGCGATCGGCAAGTGGTTAAGAAAGAAAATGGACAATTAAAAGATGTAATGGAAAAAGGCAAAATATGCACATACCAGGATTTAAAACATAAAAAAGATATCGTGGAGTTAGATGAGTGGTGGTATTCCCAGCTGAACCACTTCATAGAGACATTGCCTCAGCCAGTCAGATCTGCAGAGAACCTACTCCCGCTGGAGCGATTATGTATGGCTACAGGAAAGAAGAGGGGGATCTCAAGGATATATAAAATATTGATGAATATGAAGGGGCTGGAAATGCCACCATTTATTGGTAAATGGGAAGAAGAATTGGGAACACGGGTGAACGATTCAGAGGTAGGGGAAATACTAAGTTTGGTACATACGATGTCAATAGATAGCAACATGATAGAAATGAACTACAAATGCTTGGCACATTGGTAACCCCAGATAAGGCACATAAATTCCAAAGGGAGGTTTCACAATTCTGGTGGCGGGGGTGCAAGGAAATAGGAACCATGACCCACATTTGGTGGACCTGGCCAAAAATTAAAATATATTGGTGGGAGGTATGGCAAATAATTAAGGAGATAACCAACATAGAAATACCACGTGGGGGTGCTTGTTTCATGGTGGTAGATTACCAACTACATTTTATATGAGATAATTGGTCCCTCAGTTATTAAACACAGCCAAAAGTTTAATCCCTAGACAGTGGCAAGAATCAGAATGTCCTACAATGAGGAGTTGGTGCAATAAATTAAACAAAATCTATAATTTAGAGTATCTAAGGTTTTGTGGCGAGGAGGATTTGGAGGAGTTTGATGCGAAGTGGAGAGATTGGATAAAGTATAAGCAGACAATAAGATTTGCTGAAAGGATAGGAGCATAGGAAGGGGAGGAGAAAAAGTGATAAGGAGAGGTCAGGCACAAGAAAGCTGGTATGTCAGCTTAGAGAGGGGAGGGGGGAGGGGGGGTGGAGTTTTTTTTTTCATATATTATGTGATGTAATGTCGAGAAGTGTTTCTCGGTTTTTACAGTTTTTTGTAAGATATAAAGAAATTTAACAAAGAAATTTGAAAAAAATAAATAAAAACCTGTGCAAAATAATGGAACGCCTGAAAATATGATCTGTTGGGGCACCTTGAACACTGGAGTTGAGAAACACTGCCTTAGACATACACCAGTAAGGGCGGAAACACCCAATCACCCCACGTCTGGGGAACTAACAGTTCACCACTAACTCTACGTAACCATGCCATTCACAATTACATCCCTAAATCTTAAAGGGTTAAACCACCCAGGAAAAAGGTACTCCTTATGGTCTGAAGCATGCAAACTCAGGAGTGATACCATATGCCTACAGGAGACGCACTTTTCACAAACCAAAGCTCCAACCTTCTCCCATAAGAACTTTATGCACATTTTTTGCAAACGCACCTACCAAATCGAAAAAGGTGCTAATCACGATTAAGGACACAGTGGACATGTTGAGACACCATATGCATCTTCAAAATTTGGCTTTTAAAAAAAGACAAAATACACGATAAAACGGTACAATTTTTGTGTGTTTTATATTCTGTCTAAAACATCAATGATGTTCTTCATTTTTTGTTGAACATCATTGATGTTTTCCTTTATATATTCTAAATCACGATTGCACCCCATTATCTCCCCGCTGAGGATCTGGGCACTTTCACTTGTGAAATGAGATTCTTCTTCCACAACATCCACATCACCTAAAATAAAAAAAACACACCATGTATTATAAATATGCAGGCATCCATCTATTACCTGAAGCTGTGGTCTCAGACACTCACCTGTTGTGGTGGCAATTTCGCCCACTTCATAAACATCTCCCTCCTCATCCTCTGTGGTTTTTGGATTTCCCCTTCTTTAGGAGGTGTGGGGTTTGCGGTGTCCTCAGATGTCCCGAGTCTTTTCCCGCCTATGTGAATAAAAAATAGGTATACTTAACACACAGATAATTGAGGGCAGAAATAGGAATATGAAACATTGCTTGGAAGTGTCGTACAATTGTCTGTTTTGGCAGAGTTCCAAGCATAAGAAATGTTTTTTTCCTTTCTAAAGCTGGAATACTTCCCTTTTTTGTACAATTTTCACACATGGAGACACCCCTAGTATCCATTGGAGCACCTGTGTGTGACACCCTAAAAAGTTTGTTCTAATTTCCCGCACTAGTGCTCCTGTGTCCAGATGTGAAAACAGCTGCTGAGTGTACTCTCCTTACACTGAATCAATTTTCCATTTCATTCTAGTTACAAACCCATATTATTTTAATACAAATAGGCATGAACAAATGTAGTTAACCTGCACCTGCCAAAAACATCTTATAACTGGGCGAACAAACAATGTTTCCTATGACCGATTACTGAGCCCATGAACATGAAAGTTGCCATTTTAAACTGTACAACAATAAAGAAAAGCAAATGGAGCAGCATGCAAGTAATAATAATAGGAACAATTGACAACTACTTGCTTTTTTGAAGGACTCTCTTGATTCTTCTGTACTGATCCTGCTCCCTCAATTTGAGGTCTGACCATCGTTTCCTCAATTGATCCTTGGATCGCCGTACCCCAAAATTCCGATACAGACTCTTCACAACTTTAGTCATGATCTTGGCCTTTCTTTGGGTTTAGGTACGGTCCATACTTCCCCTCATAGTTGGCCGTCTTCAAGATGTCCACCATCTCCACCATCTCTTCAAAGGATATATTTGAGGCCTTAAATCTCCTCCTGGATCGGGATGTTCGTGGCTCCGGGCTTTTGTTGTTGCTGCTCTCCTCTGCATGCACCTGCTGTGTCTCCGCCATGTTCTCTACCCACTGCGCCAAAAGACAAGGGGCAGGGAATAGACTAGAAAGAACATCAGGGCCGGGCGGAGTTTCAGTGTATGTAAAGCGTTACAAGCGTGCGTCGTACGTATGATCTGTGAGCAGAGGACGGAGTAGCCGAAGCGATGATCGTTATAACGAAGGTACAATTTTAAGTTGGTGAATCAGTGGCCTATACTGCTTGTAGATTGAGGCCTATATTGGGTCAAGATTAGAAAGGTTTCACCTGAGATTAGAGTTTGTCTTGTGTTGTGTCTTGCAGAGAAAATGGATGGGTTCAAACACCACAGTTTCCTCCCTAGCTTCATTGATAAATACAGGGAGCTGCCCTGTCTGTGGCAGGTCAAACACCCGCATTATAATAACAAAATAAAGAGGCAGGCAGCAATGGAGAAACTGCTGGAGTTGGTGAAGCCGCAGGTCCCCACGGCAGACATCACCTAATTAAAAAAAAAATTGGTGGCCTGAGGAGCACATATAATCGTGAGCGTACTAAGGTCCAGAAATCCATGAGATCGGGAGCAGCAGCAGATGACATTTATATACCCAGGCTGTGATACTATGAGAGACTTCATTTTCTGGCAGACCAGACTGAAGTCAGGGAATCCCTCTCAACCCTTCCTTCCACTCTTCCTTACACGCTTCCTTCCATCCCAGCTGAGGCTTCTAACGTCCAACTGGGCCTTCCAGCCAGGAAGAAGTGGAGGAGCCCAGCTTGAGCCAGGTAGAGCATTGTTTAACATATTTCTTGTTGTAAAATAAATGATGTGAAATAGATGTTTTTATTGATCACTAATTGCTGATTTAATAACGTGTTTTATATATCAATAGACAGCAGTGGCCAAAAATGATTGCGACAAGAATGAAAAATGCTGGGCTCGGAGGGCAGGAGGCGGAGCCTAGCAGAGCAGACATGCATTGTTAGAGCTCCACACCGCTGAGGAGAGAAGAGAAGGACAAAGCGGAGCCTGCAGGCTCAAAAGGTATCCATTTGAACCTTTTTGCCCCAGGGAACAAACTGTGAAAGTTTGGGCAGGAAATATGGTACTGGGAGGAAACCGTGGCAGAAATAAAAATCACCTCACAAAGAGCTCACAGGCACTCACTGCAGCTGAAGCAGCTCCAGTCACCTCACGAGATACAGCATCAGGGCGCTCTCACAGACAGAAAATGTCACAGCAAGACTCTCCATTTGAGTCAGATACAGAACAAATCCTCTCACAAACTTCTCCACAAGCCTCCTCAGTATCCCCAGTAATATTATTACAATTTGAAAAGATGCTTCATAAGGCTTTAAAACAAACCTCAGACCAAATAACAAACAGCCTAACCAGAGAAATAAGAGAGCTGGAAAACCGCACCGCAGCCTTAGAAATAAAAATGGATGAAATTGAAATTACAACCCAAGAAAATATAACAGAATTGGAACAATTAAAAAAAGAGAATTTAATACTTCAAACTAAGCTCGAAGATTACGAAAATAGAGCCAGACGTTCAAACTTGCGCATAAGGGGAATACCTGAAACTGTGACAGACCTGCAATCTACTATTACTGCTCTATTACAAGAACTAAAGCCATATATCCCTATTGAACGTTTAGAACTGGACAGAGTACACAGAGCCCTCACAGCCAAAAAGAAAGATGGACCTCCACGTGATATAATCACAAAATTTCATTATTACAGAATGAAAGAACAAATACTAATTGCTGCAAGAGAAAAAAAGGAACTTAATTTTCAAGGACACAATTATCAAATTTTTGCTGACCTATCCCAACTTACTATTACTAAAAGACGATCCATGAAACCCCAACTAATGGAACTGCAACGCCACAACATTATGTATCAATGGGGCTTCCCCTTTTCAGTCAGATTTAACTACCAAGGTACAATTTACAGAAGCAGATCAGCAGATGAACTACAACAAACCCTTTTAAAATTAAATCTGACAGAACCCACAAGCAGCAACACTCCCACACGCAGAAGAATGGCATCATCTTCACCTTCAGGCAGCACCCAGAAAATTTCAGAACAAAATGGGAATCATCATTCTCACAAAAGAGGCCGTTATGCCACATCATCCATGGACCAAGAAGATTCAATGGACTGACATCCTAATTCCTGATATCTCTTCATTTATTATACTAAGAGATGGTTCTCTATAAAAAAAACCTGTATTTATAACTGAATGTAACTGCATTCTGATAGTCACACACTGTGTGGGATCATGTTACTTTCCAGTTATATTTCTTATTACTTCTGATTCATATAGCCTTAGAATTTATAAGTGAAATAAGGAAATTCTTGTTCAGTTATATATTATCAGGTAATAACAATAGATTTATTACTTTTTAGGACAAATATGTTCAATAATCCAGAAGTAATGGAAGCTTTTTCTTTCTTTTCTTAAAACAAATATATTATTACCTAACTAGTTCCTAGAATTATGTTTTTGTTTATTCTAATCTGAAGCAATACAACCTCAATTTTATGAGTTAACATATCTAAACAGTTACATATGAATAAAATATGTAATTGTTTACTCTAAAAGGGTTAAAATCCCAAAATAATTCAAACTATCTTCATCAATACCAAAGTTATTAACAGTACCTTTCTAACTGAATTATTTAGCCTAGGGCAAGACTAACCATATACAACCACCCTGGAATAAATAATTTCAACAAAAACTATATTCTGCACTCCAATTAATGAAACATCATTTTGATGTCTTTTGACATAGCACTTCTCTCCTGTAAGCGGAAGATCCGTGTACCCCCATTAGCCCTCCTCATTCTCCCAACCATATTATGTGGGAGTGTGACGAAGGCACTTATTCCCCTGAGAGAGATATTTATTCTCTTTCACGGGTAAATTGTGATTACTTGCAAAAAATAATTTATACAATGTATCATCTAATCTCATATGTTTTTTGTTTACTCTTTACTCCAGAATTCACTGGTTTCTTTTCTATCTATTCATCTCTTCAGTCCACACAGGTTGATCTGCGCAGTCAGCTCTGCATAACAAAAAGTAAGTCAAAACTATTTGATCTATTGCCATGGCACCACTGAATATACTTTCCCTGAATGTTCAGGGAATAAATGTCCCTCAAAAAAGGACCAAAGCCTTCCGTACTTTCCATAACAAAAAGGCTCACATAGTATGCCTCCAAGAAACACCCTTCACCAAAGATTCTACTCCAAAATATATTTCTCCTTTTTATCAACAAATTTACACGGCTTCTGCCTGTACCAAGCAAAGGGGAACTCTAATTGCATTTCACCGATCCACACCATTCACCTTATCATCAGAAATTAAAGACCCAGAAGGTAGATACCTGATACTCATGGGTTATATAATGGATACACACGGTGATTTCCTACTACGCTCCTAACAAACAACCTACACCATTCCTCTCACATATATTACAAGTGATTAATACACACAAAATAGGAACAGTGATAATGTGTGGGGATTCGAACCAGGTCCTCCTCCCATTTCTAGATAAATCACCTTTTACACCATCCAAAATAACCTCTAGATTACCTTTTTCTCAACTTCTTTCCAAATACAATCTGGTAGATTCGTGGAGAGAAAGTAACCCAATGAAAAAGAAATTCACTTATTTCTCGCACCCTCATCAAACCTTCACCAGAATAGATCATATTTTTCTAACAATAGGAATGATACCAGAAATTATTGCATCAGATATAATTCCGATTCCGTGGTCTGACCATAATGCAGTATACACTACTATAGCCTCAGCAATACCAAAAGCGCATGACCCAACGTGGTACTTACCGGACATAATGCTCAAACACCCACTACATCAGATGGCCATTGAACAAGCTTTAAAGGAATACATATCAATTAATAATACAACAGACATCTCCCCAATAACACTGTGGGAAGCTCATAAGCCTGTCTTGCGTGGTACAATACAAAGACAAATGGCACTATTTAAACGGGAACGCAAAAATCTAGCAAAAAAACTAGAACTCAATTTTAATGCAGCCTACATATCATTTCAAGATAATCCATCTCAGAGTACAAAATCTCATCTGGAAAATTCTAGATTGGAATACGATCTATTTCTCACTGAGTCAGTTGATAAATCCCTCAAACGCTCCAAACACAATTTCTACATGAATACAAACAAGCCAGGTACATATTTGGCTCGGGCATTAAATTCAACTAACAAATCCTTCAAACCAATACGTTTGTAATTATCAAAAAATGTTTACACTTGTAATCCAGTTAAAATAGTCCATAAATTTCACTCACATCTCGCAACTTTATACAAGACAAACAATGAATTTAATCCTACAGAGGCTGAATCCTTCTTCTCAAAAATAACCTTACCTGAGTTATCTCAGAATCAAAAAAGCAGTTTGGATGAGCCTATAACTATAGATGAAGTTGCTAACGCCATAAAAGACCTAAAACTTAACAAAAGACCAGGCCCAGACGGCTACTCGGCTTTATACTATAAAACATTCTCAGAAATACTCTCTCCCATTCTCACTGAAACTTTTAACAAACTTCTAGATGGACATTCTTTTCGGCAAGAAACACTAATGGCAATTGTTTGTATGATCCCAAAACCCCTTTCTGATGATACTTCCTGTGTGAATTATCGGCCTATCTCTCTGTTAAACCTTGATATTAAATTATTAGCAAAAATAATAGCAAAACGCCTCAATAGCATTATAGGAAAATTAATACATAGAGATCAAGTAGGCTTCATGCCAAATAGACAGGCAGGCGATAATATACGCAGGGCAGTGTTATTGGCACATACTGCTAAAAAACGGAAAATCCCTTTATGTTTTCTATCTCTCGATATTAAGAGGGCATTTGACACAGTATCCTGGCAATATATGCAATATTCATTACAAAAATGGGGTTTTGGACCCCACTTTTTAACATGAATCAAAGCATTATATAATAAACCCAAAGCCTATATAAAATATGCTGGATACAAATCTGAAGCCTTTAATATCGAAAGAGGTACCCGACAGGGTTGCCCATTATCTCCCTTATTATTTGCCCTTATACTCAAACCCATGGCCCAATACATCAGAACAAACCAAACTATAACTGGCATTGAAGTAGGAGGTATTACACACAAATTATGTATATTTGCAGACGATATATTACTTTTTCTATCATCACCACAGGTCTCTGGTCCTAACTTAATACCAGCTCTTGATGGATTTGCAGCCCTATCCGGCCTTATGATTAATCCTAAGAAATGCCTAGTGCTTAATATTTCACTCACAAACATGGAATTGATCCCGGCTAGGGCTGCACTCCCATTCACATGGGCAGAAAAATCAATCCCATATCTTGGAATTCATTTAACAGCATCTCATTCTGACTTATTCTCAACCAATTATCCTCCTGTATTAAGACAGATCACAAATCTAATAAAACAATGGTCGCAACTTCCTTTATCCTGGATAGGGAAGATTAATGCAATCAAAATGACTATTCTACCCAAATTGCTTTATCTATTCAGAGTCCTCCCTATTCCAATTCCTTCCTATTTTTTGAGAATAGTACAAAAAAGAGCAACTTCATTTATATGGGGCTCTTCTAAACCACGTATACCTATACACACACTACATCTTCCCAAAAATAAAGGAGGCCTGGGATACCCTAATTTTACTAACTACTACAGAGCAGCACATTTGGCCAGTCTGTCCAAATACCATGCAAAACAGGAAATCCCATTATGGGTATTTATAGAGGCTTCAGAAAATGACCCTCTATTAATATCAAATTTATTATGGCTTGATCCTAAAGACCGCTTTAAAATTCATAATCCCATAACTAAACACTTCTTATCTCTCTGGGATAAACTAAAAACCAAATATCAGTTACAATCTCCACACAATCCTCTCCTTTCTTTTATCAGAAATCCGGCCTTTTATCCGGCATGGATCTACCCAAATTCTTTTAAAGCTTGGACAACATCAGGCATTCAGACACTAAATGACTTCATAGCATCTAAATCAGGGGTCTCAAACTGGTGGCCCTCCAGCTGTTGCAAAACTACAAGTCCCATTATGCCTCTCTGCCTGGGAGAGTCATGCTTGTAACTGTCAGCCTTGCAATGCCTCATGGGACTTGTAGTTTTGCAACAGCTGGAGGGCCGCCAGTTTGAGACCCTTGATCTAAATCATTCCTTTTATTCCCATCGCTTAGAGAAAAATATGATCTACCAAACTCTGAGATATTTAGATATCTCCAAATCAAAAATTTCTATACACCATTCCTAAAAGGGGATACACCATTATCCCAATTATCCATTTTTGAATCAATCTGTACAAAAGATCCATTTGCTAAAGGTACAATTTCATCACTTTATAATCAATTATATGGAGTAGCAAATCTTAATAGACCCTCTTACGTTCAGAGGTGGGAGGAGGACCTGGGACGAACTTTAGAAGACACGAACTGGTCTAACATATGGCTCACATCTAAGTCATCTTCACCCAACATCTTAGCACTGGAGACAAATTATAAAGTCCTAACTCGCTGGTACCTTGTACCCGCTAGAGTGGCAAAATATTCACCTAGTACCTCAGCTCTTTGTTTTCGAGGATGCCCAGAAATAGGCACATATTTACACATATGGTGGACGTGCCCAGTAATCCAAACCTTCTGGAAGGAAGTCTTCGTGATTGCATCTAAAATATTTAAAAAAATAATACAACCAGATCCATATTTAACTTTACTTAATCTAAAACCAGAATGGTTAACACTCTCTCAATTCAAACTTATGATCCAACTAATAACGGCTGCAAAACAAACAGTGGCCAAGGCATGGAAATCTCCTACGTTGGTACTAGCAGAAACAATTCACAGAATGAATAATACAATGTCCCATGCTAAGATGGTAGCCATCGATCAAAATCAAATTCCAAAATTTGAAAAACTTTGGCATCCTTGGATAAAACAACAGTTCCTGTCAAACTTCAATGACTCTGTCCTGTTGCCATGGTAACAGATTAAATGACTTACAGAGACACCCATTCTAAGGCTTCAAAGAGAACTAAAAAGAATAATAAACTGACGAGCGGGACAACCTTGTGGACCATACCTCTACCTTTCAACCTTTTTTCTTCTTTCTCTTTCCTTTTCTCCACCTTACGATTAAAGCTCATTATCAGAATTTATTTGACCTATATACACTCTACTTGTAAACAATATGTATAGTAGGTATAAATCATTTAAATACCTACAAAAGTAACTAAGGAAATGATATATATCTTTAATTTAGGTTTACGTGACCCCAATGTTTAATATTTGAAATTTCATGATATTTACCTATATAAACCCTACTGTAAAACAATGAGCTTACTTTATAGATCCTTGTAAACTTACTTTATGTATCTTTATAACATTGTATACTCAATAAACTTCTTTTGACAAGGAAAAATGCTGGGCTCAGAATGATAGTCTTTTCTATTTATTAAAATTCAATTTGTAACAGTCATGAGCTGAAAGTTGTATGTGATTGATGAACAATAAAGTAAAACTATGTCCCTTTTTCAGACACAGGAAAGCCTCAGCCAGGAGGAGGCTGTGGAAAGTTGCAGCCAGGAGGTGGCTGGGGAATGTGGCAGCCAGGATGTGGTGGAGGAATGTGGCAGCCAGGAGGTGGTGGGGGTAAGTGGCAGCCAGGAGGTGGTGAGGGTAAGTGGCTGCCAGGAGGTGGCCGTGCCCAATAGGAGCCTCACACAATCTCAGGTCCCTCCCCTCCGCCTTCCAAACAAAAGGGCCAGGAAGGGGAGTAATGTGGAGGAGGCAGCGCTCAGGCTGATTAGGGAGGCTAATAAGGCCCCTCAAAGCCAACCCCACTCTCCAAGAGGCCTTTGCATGCATGACTGCATACAAAATGGAGGAGGGCCAACGCCTCTTGTGTGAGGAACTTATGGTGAGCACCCAAAATAAGGAGTTGAGGAGACAACTCACAACAAAAACACACCTGTGTGAGTTGGACCATTCTCCTCCTCCTCCACCTCCTGCCACACCTCCAACACCACAGCCACAGCCTGGAAGGAAGCATGTAAAGAAGACAAGAAAGTTACATAGATGTCATCTGCTTCTGTTCCTGATCTCTTGGAGTCCTGGACCAGATTGCGCTCACTATTATATGGACTCCCCAGGCCACCAATATTGAGTGGCAAATAGTTGATGTGTGCCCTGGGGTACAAAGGCTTTGCCAATTTCAACAGTTTCTCCAGCATGCCTTCCTCTTTATTTTGTTATGACCCATAATAAATGGCTATATTTTTTTTTCTGAAATACTTGCCTATGTGTTTTACTTCAAAAAGGACAGTTTGTTTGTGAGTAGGTAGGTATATTTCAAAAATACAATGTCAAATTAATAAGGGACACCAACACAAACCAACCTCTTTGAGGTTAAAAAAATACAATATGATAATGGTGTTGTGGTAACTTGACACACAAAACGAGAAATAATATTATGGAGAGCGCTATTAAAAAAAAAATGTAGATCTTAATTAAAAAAAAAAAAATGATATAAACCAAAATTATAAACATTATTATGGAGATCTGAAGAAAAAAAAAAACATATGATTAAGGAGATCATGAGAAATAATAAAGAAATCAGTTTGTCAGAACTCTGTGTGAATATGAGCAGCAAAACAACTTCATTATTCTAGCATTATAAAAAAGAAGAAAATGCGCTGCATTAAACTATTTTAAAAAATTGCAGCGTGACAAATGTGCTATCTCCATTATAAGCGGTAGTTTTACCAGACCGAGCGATTCCATCTCGTAATTTATTCTGAGCATGCGTGGCACTTTGTGCGTCGGAATTGTGTACACACGATCGGAATTTACAAGAACGCATTTTGTTGTCAGAAAATTTGAGATCCAGATCTCAAAGTTTGTGTGACGGAAATTCTGATGGAAAATGTCCAATGGAGCCTACACATGGTTGGAATTTCCGACAAAAGGCTCCCATCGAACTTTTCCATTGGAGAATCCGACTGTGTGTACGAGGCATAAGGGTGTAATTTTTGATTTCACTCCTCACTACCTATCACAGTTTCGAAAGGCCATAAAATGCCAAGATAGCACAACCCCCCCCAAATGACCCCCTTTTGGAAAGTAGACACCCATAGCTATTTGCTGATAGGCATGTTGAGTCCATGGAATATTTTATATTTTGCCACAAGTTGCGGGAATATGAAAAATGTTATTTTTTTGCACAAAGTTGTCACTAAATGATATATTGCTCAAACATGCCATGGGCATATGTGGAATGACACCCCAAAATACATTCTGCTGCTTCCCCTGAGTACGGGAATACCACATGTGTGAGACTTTTTGGGAGCCTAGCCGTGTACAGGACCCCAAAAACCAATTACCACCGGCAGGCTTTCTAAGGGCGTAAAATGACACCCCAAGCTATTTGCTGAGAGGCATGTTGAGTCCCCGGAATATTTAATATTTTGCCACAAGTTTCAGGAAAATTACAACTTTTTTTTTTTTTTTACACATCATTGTCACTAAATGATATATTGTTCAAACATGGCATGCTTGTATGTGGAATTACACCCCAAATTATGTTCTGCTGTTTCTCCTGACTACGGGGATACTACATGTGTGGAACTTTTTAGCAGTCTAACCGCGTACAGGACCCCGAAATTCACCTCCTTCAGGCTTTCTAAGGGCGTAAATTTTTGATTTCACTACTCACTGCCTATCACAGTTTCGGAGGCCATGAAATGCCCAGATAGCTCTAGCCCCCCCCCCCCCAAATGACCCCATTTTGGAAAGTAGACACCCCAAAGAAATTGCTAAGAGGCATGTTAAGCCCATTGAATATTTTATTTTTTGTGTTGAGTATTTTGCAGATCTCACTTTTTGTCACAAAGTTTTGAAAATAGAAAAAAAGAAAAGAAAAATACATTTTTCTTTTCTTTCTTCATTTTCAAAAATAAATGAGATATGCAAAATACTCACAATGCCTCTTAGCAAATACCTTGGGGTGTCTACTTTCTAAAATGGGGTCATTTGGGGGGGTTTGTGCTATCTGGACATTTCAGGGCCTCCGCAACTGTGATAGGTAATGAGGAGTAAAATGACAATTTTACGCCTTTAGAAATCCTGAAGGCGATGATTGGATTTTGGGGTCCTGTACACGGCTAGACTCCCAAAAAGTCCCACACGTGGTGTCTCCATACACAGGAGAAGCAGTAGAATGTATTTTGGGGTGTAATTCCACATATAACCATGCCATGTTTGAACAATATATCATTTAGTGACAACTTTGTGCAAAAAAAAATGTAATTTTCCCGCAACTTGTGGCAAAATATAAAATATTCCATGGACTCAAAATGCCTCTCATCAAATAGCTTGAGGTATCTACTTTCCAAAATGGGGTAATTTGGGGGGGGGGGGTTGTGCTATCTTGACATTTTATGGCCTTCAAAACTGTGATAGGTAATGAGGAGTGAAATTAAAAATTTACACCCAGATGCTGGGGGGTCACCGCACCCTCCGACAGGATTTTCCCTCGGGGGTTGGGGGTGCGGGGATTACTGAGTGGTCCAGCGTCCTCCTCCCGGAGGTTAAGTTTTAAGTTTATTGCTTTCTTCACATTGTTATTCACCCTGACGGTCTGGACTAGACAGTCTCCCTTTTCGGAACCCTGTACACACAACAGTGTTGCTTTGTTACACGAACTTCATTTTGATTGTTATTCTTGTATGATTGCTTTACCACTATTCCTTATGTATACTCAATGTCTACAACTTTTATTTCTATTCTATTTTCTTTAAATATTAACCGGTAATGTGGGTAGCAGGCTTTAGAAGGTAACATCCCCGTTAATTTAAATAGCATTGATCTGTGGGTTGGAAGTACCGCTTTCCTCGCTATGACACAGCTAGTACCCAGTTGGGGTGTCTGGAGAGGGGCGGTGCTTTCCCCACTTAGGTTGAATTGATATACCTGCACCCACGGACCGCAGTTGTTTATAAATATTTCTATTTGAAACTCATTCTCTTATATGTTGTGTGGTTATGGATTTATTATTCCACTATGTAAAAGACTGTATGAATGATTTTGCAAAACTTTAATAAAATTATTGAAATAAAAATTTACACCCTTAAAAATCCTGACAGTGGTGATTGGTTTTCAGGATCCTGTACATGGCTAGGCTCCCAAAAAGTCTCACAAATGAGGTATCCCCATACTCAGAAGAAGCAGCAGAATGTATTTTGGGGTGTAATTCCACATATAACCATGCCATGTTTGAACAATATATCATTTAGTGACAACTTTGTGCAAAAAGAAAAAAAGTGTAATTTTCCCGAAACTTGTGACAAAATATAAAATATTCAATGGACTCAACATGCCTATCAAAAAATTGCTTGGGGTGTCTACTTTCCAAAGAGGGGTCTTTGGGGGGGGGGGGTGAACTGTCCTTGCATTTTATGCACAACATTTAGAAGCTTATGTCACACATCACCCACTCTTCTAACCACTTGAAGACAAAGCCCTTTCTGACACTTTTTGTTTACATGAAAAATTTTTTTTTTTTTTTGCAAGAAAATTTCTTTGAACCCCCAAACATTATATATGTTTTTTAAAGCAAAGGCCCTACATATTAAAATGGTGGGTATTGCAATTTTTTTCACACGGTATTTGCGCAGCGATTTTTCAAATCAAAATCAAATCAATTAAAAAAACACACTTTTTTTCAATTTTAATGCACTAAAACTTACTATATTGCCCAAATAAAAACACATCCAAAGGGCAGCACTAAAATATGTTAAACAGTAATAAACATATAAAATATACAATATATGGTAATATTTTAAATTATTCCACAATATTAAACATATACCAGAATAAAGTGCAATGTGCAGTGGTGTTTAAAAATAAACAAGTGATAAGTCCAGCAATCAATCAAATCTTGGTTAGAGGTATCTTTCAGTCCATTATCCACGGTGATCTACCACCAACACCTCCACTCGTGAAAAATGAACCTCCCCTATTGTAAATGCTCTTACCAGACTACACTGGAATACAAGCTCCAAACACTGATCACTGGTCTCCCTTAATGGATGGATATCCTTACTGACACTCTCCTGCACGGGGACTGGATTGCACACTGTCGCTCTCATACCAAAGGAAAAGAGGTAGAATCCATAGCATAATACCGTTTAAAATGCTTTAATCCACAAAATCAAACCCCTTTTTAGGAAGTGCACTTACATTATAAACATTACAAATAGGCGATAAGACATCCACGTCCGACTGGGAGCAGTTACCAGGCATCTCCCACCTCGCTCTGCACTCAATGTTCACGAGTTCCTGTTCCGATCGACGTCGTCACTATTGGCAGTCGCTAGGCCCAACTCTGATGCGTTTCATTGCGTTTCATTATAAACAACATCATCTGAGGGTGTGGCCTAACGACGCAACGTATCAAGATTAAATACAATTCCTCTCCTGGCTATTAACCTATGAGAGCTTGTTAGTGGACGGCCGCCTGGGCAACTCCCACTCAGCTCACATCATTAAGAGATCAGTCTGCGTGCATATCAGAAACACTGATCTCTTAATGAGGTGAGCTGAGTGGGAGTTGCCCAGGTGGCCGTCCACAGGCCGAACAGGAACTTGCAAGCATTGAGTGCAGAGCGAGGTGGGAGACACAGCCTGGTAACAAAGTATAGAAAAGTATAAAGGAAGCTGCGCTAATAAATAGAAAGTCCATACAATTGCTTGTGGGTAAATCAATAAATAGTTCAATCTAACGAATCAAACACCAGGGTGAAACAAATCAAATTAAACGTGCCTCCACCTTAAGAAAAACCTGCTTACCAGCTGGCAAGCAAAGTCGGGCAGATGGCTTATACCCAGCCAGGGCCTTTGCTTGTACAGAAGATCAGCTGATGGGCTAAAGGCTGGATGGTAAATGGATGCTTATAACCCTCCTGACATCGTAGGTCAGAGCCCCGGGACCCAGCCAGGTGATGATGTCTCAAGCCCCTTGAGAGAGAAACAGTAGTTTCTGTTTGACCAAGCACGGTTTTCTTCCTTTTAATCAGGTAACAAAGTATGTCAAAGTATGTTGCTGGTCCTTGTTGGGCATACATTGTAATGCTCTTTTTTTCATGCAGCCTGTGGGCTGAACAAAAAAAAAGACTGATCAGTGGGTATGCCCACCATTAGAATACCGCCCTTCATCCACCTGCTTCTAATGATGGGCATACATGCACCATTTTCTTTTAACTGTGGCGGTTAAATCACCTCCTACAGCGCTGGAGTCGCTGATTTACGTATTGTGGGAGCAAACGCTGTTACTGTCAAGATAATTAAATCAGTGCTGCAGCTGAATGGTGTACCTGCTAAGCAAATGATGGTTAACAATAAAACAAAGTAACATTACAGTGTAACAGTAAGACTTACCATACCCGCAAAGCAACTACAATAAAACATAGTAAAAATAAATTTTTTTTTAACGCAATCTGTACCTAAAAAATATATGCCGATGCATAGGGGCTAATGTTAGGAGCAAATCGCTCCTCCACCCCTGCCACCATGCTTCTTCATATATGCTCTTTTTTTTTACTGTGGTGGTAAAATCACCTCCGACAGCGCTGGAGTCACGGCTTTATGTATCGTGGGAGCAAACGCTGTTGCTGTCAAAATAAATAAACCCATGCTGCAGCTGAATGGCGTACCTGCTAAGCAAATGATGGTTAACAATAAAACAAACATTACAGTATAACATACCATACCTGCAAAGCAAATACAATAAAACATAGTAAAAATAAAACCGAGAGAACGATAGCGATAGAACAATAGTGGACAGTAGAGAGTGAACATAAGAGAAAGAGAACAATAGAGAGAGAGAGAGAGAGAGAAGAAAAATACAACCACAACTATTTTTTCTTTTTATGTGTTTTCGTGTGGTTTTTTTTCACTTTTATAAAAACTGTAAAAAAAAATTATAAACTGAACGTTGCAGATTAGGGTCTCTAAAAATGTGATGGCCATCACATCTTTCGAGAACCCGAGACCCTGTGTACATGTGCCTATGACTGTGTGGTGCTGTACCCTACGCTCATACTCAACTAGTGTGTGTTAGCGTTTGAAACAGTCCCCAATGCAAAGACCAGGTTGGTCAAGACAGGAGGGACAATAAAAGCGGGTGTCACGCCTAAATTCGCGCTTTCTACAGATACGACGTCTTCTTTGGGGTGTTCTTTGGGTAGGGGTACCAGAGAGGACATGCGGAAAATGTCTCTCATGCAGCCGGCTTACTGCATTTGCATTGGGAAGTTGGGCCAGAGCACCGTCTGGAAACAGAAGGGCTCTGATAATCTCTTCCTGGAATTTAAGGAAGGATCCAGTTCGTCCTGAAGCTTTGTATAGCACAAATAGCACATAAGTATTCCGCAAAGCCAATTGAAATAAATAAACAGACACTTTTTTGTACCAGCGTCTGGCCTTATGGGCAACTAGGTACGGCACCAACAACTGGTCATTGAGGTCCACCCCTCCCATATTTTGGTTATATTCGTGGACACAGAGGGGTTTCTCCAGAACACCAGTCGCCGTAGCAATTTGGACTGTCGTGTCTGCGTGAAGGGAGGAAAGAACGAAAACATTCTTATTATCCCTCCACTTCACAGTGAGCAAGTTATTACACTTCAAGCAGGCTCTCTCCCCCAGCCTAAGACGAGAATCTACAAGCCGCTGGGGAAGGCCCCGGTGATTATATTGCACGGTGCCACATGCTCCAATTTGTTGATCAAACAAGTAACTAAAAAGTGGCACACTCGTGTAATAATTGTCCACATACAAGTGGTACCCCTTTCCGAATAAGGGTGACACCAAGTCCCACACTATCTTACCAGCGCTCCCTAAGTAATCTGGGCAGTTCAGCGGCTTTACGTGACTATCTCTTCCCTTGTAAACCAAAAAACTGTATGTATAGCCTGTGGCCCTGTCACAGAGCTTATACATCTTGACCCCGTATCTGGCACGCTTGCTGGGAAACAAGTCTGCAAAACATTGGTTGAAGTGTTTTACAAGGGGCCGAATTTTGTAGAGCCAATTAAATTCAGGGCCACCCCGAGGACGACAGAGTTCATTATCATTAAAATGCATGAACTGCAAGATCTGCTCGTATTGTGTCCTGGTCATGGAGGCAGAGAACACGGGCGTATGGTGAATTGGGTCAGTGGACCAATATGACTGCAACTCACTCTTTTTAGTTACACCCATGAGGAGGGAAAGGACCAGGAAGGTCAAAAATTGGAAGACCGTAATTGGTCTCCAATCTCTGGCAAGGGTCAGCGGGGGATTAGCGGCAATGAATTAACCAGCATATAAACAATAGATCTATAGCGATCTTCAGTGAAAAACAGCAAATAAAAATCAAGTGACGTAAAATCAACTGTTTCCACCTGAATTCCAGGTTGGCCAGTGAATGGGGGAAGTATGGGTGCTGCAGAAGTGGTAAGTTCCCAATTAGGATTGGCAAATGCAGCAGGAAGGGCACTATGGGCTCTATGGGCCTGTCTTTGTCTTCTTCGTGGTGGCAGCAGGACACTACTCGTGCTTGCCACCTCGCCAGCTTGAACTGCACTTACGGGACTCGCCACATCACCAAGTGTTACTGCAGTGCTGGATGTACGACCAGGATGTACTAGGCCGCTAGTGCTTGCCAGTTCACCAGAAGGAATAGAGGTGCTAGTACTGGCTCTCTGCTCCATACGAGGGACCTGCAGTTCCTGCACCTCAACAACAGCACAAGAAGATCGGGGTCTGGTACGCCTGACCTTGGCAGGGACCACAACTCTGTCGTCAGAGCTATCTGTCATGGAGCCGCTGTCATCTACAGGATCATATTCTGAGCCTGAATCTGACAGATGAGTGACTTCCTCTTCACTATTCGTCATGCTCAGAAACATGTAGGCCTCTTCACTAGTGTACCTTTGATTTGCCATTTTGGGCTCTAAATTTACTAGTACACTAGTGAGACTCACAGGTAAAAATGCTCCTAGGCTGTCAGCAACTGTATCAAACGCTACAAAAAAAAACTGTTAGCGATTGCAGGGATCAGGCCTGACTCTGCAAACGCTGCAGTTATGTGTGTTGTGTTTTGTAAGTGACAGTAATCGATCAATACTGCACTTGGGTGGGCTGGGCGGAGGGGAAAAACACTGGTGCTAGCAGGTATCTGGGCTAATCCCACTAACACTGTGTTTTTGGGAACACTAAACTGTTAGGGACGCTAGTATAGATCTGATCAGATCAGATATTGATCCGTTCAGACACTATACTACTAAGGGAGACGTATGGTGCGTGCGTGGGTGTTAGCGGTACTGGCACTGATCTGACGCTGCCTGGGGCGATGCAGACCCTATCTGATGCTAAAACCTAACTTTGATCACCCGCCGGGTGATCAGGGGGTTAAACCTTTATTGGGTAAAAGACGGCGGTTGCCCTGACGCTATAAAAAATAAACTAGCTAAACTGCATCACCCGTGTATACTGTGATCACAGGTGACAGAGGGTAATCAAGGGGTTAAACCTTTATTGGGGGGGTTAGGGGGGTCCCTAGACCTATCTGAGCCTAATACTAATTACCCTAACACTGATTAGTGTCACTAATGACACCAGGACAGCGATAAAAAAAAAATATGAATGCTGCACTGGATGACACAGTCACAGGTGGGGAAGGGGTTAACTGAGGGTGATCGGGGGGTGAATTGTGTGCCTACGTGACCTGGTGTCAGTGTAGTGTTGTGCAAATCACTCATTCGTCAAGACCGATCACCAGGTCCAGGCCAGATTTAATTGGCCTGGGCCTGGGGATTGATCGGTTCCTGATCGAATCCGATCGTCGCAGTCGGCGGGGGGAGCGTGCCCCTCAGCCGGCCGCGTGCCCAACGTAGCATAACGGCGATTCGCCTGCCTGTGACATCCTGCCACAGTATAACTGCGGTGGATGGTTGGCAAGCGGTTAATGTCATCCCAGATGTACAGGTTGACATTAGGGGCCCCAAAACAAAGAAACCGCGTTCAAATACCCTTTCTTCCTTTCTACATGCTAATGACTTGTTTGATATTTGGAGATGCCAGCACTCCATGGAAAGGGACTTCACCTTTTTTTCCAAGACTCAAAGACAAAAGAGATTTCATCTCCAAATACGGAAAGGTTTCTTCACAGTAAGAGCTGTGAAAATGTGGAATAGACTCCCTCCAGAGGTGGTTCTGGCCAGCTCAGTAGATTGCTTTAAGAAAGGCCTGGATACTTTCCTAAATGTACATAATATAACTGGGTACTGACATTTATAGGTAAAGTTGTTCCAGGGAAAATCCGATTGCCTCTCTGGGATCAGGAAGGAATTTTTTCCCCTGCTGTAGCAAATTGGAGCATGCTCTGCTGGGGTTTTTTGCCTTCCTCTGGATCAACTGTGAGTATAGTATTGGGTATATTGGATTGTACGATTTTTTTTTTTTTTATGGTTGAACTGGATGGACTTGTGTCTTTTTTCAACCTGACTAACTATGTAACTATGTGACTCACTACATGTATTCAAGAATTTACCTATTCCTATTACCTATTCCTAGGAGACAAATGCTTCTACAAGAAACTCTCATATCAGATATCTATGATATTACATGGTTGGACCACGCTCCCATCTCACTATCAGTGGCAGAAAAGCTAAACGGACACCCTACAACCATGACCACATGGTGTAATGTCACGCACACAATGTCAACACCTTCTAACACCTCTGCAATCCATGTTCATCTCAAAGGCTTTTTTGAGATCAATGCTCCTTCAGTGATTCATTTCTTCTGTGGTCTTCTCACAAGGCCTTCATACATGGAATCTTGATAAAAATCAATTCTCAAACCAAACGCCAAAGGACACAGCAGCTGAATACATTGCTAGACACCATACACAAATTAGAAAAAGAGAACAAAATGAAACCCTCACCATCTATTAGCAACAAAATCTTACAAAAACACAACGACCTGAGAACACTCCTTAATGCAAACCATGTGAAAATGCTACACAAACTTTGAGTTAATTTTTACGCTTCAGGCAACAAAGCTGGTAAACTACTCGCAGCACAAATTAAACAACGCAGATCCAAACAAAAAACCCTTTATCCTACACCCAACACATGGTGATAAAATGTATCACCCCACAGATATTGTAAATGCCTTCCGGGAATACTATAGTTCCTTATACAACCTCAAGGAAGATTTAACAATACCCCACCCCAATGAATCTGGGATAACAGGCTTCCTTGAATCACTGCAATTACCCAGTTTATCCAAAAATCTAATGAACAGCCTTAATGTCCCATTTACCATCCCAGAAATAGAAAAAGCTCTCCACACTCCTGAATAACAATGCCCCTGGCCCGGACGGCTTCTTGGCCGAATATTACAAATTATTCTCTACAACACTCTCCTCTCACATGTGCTGAGCATTCAATGCTGCTGTGTCCTCTGGCAAGTTTCCACCAGAAATGCTATCTACTCTAACATCGTAACGCTTCCTAAACCAGGGAAGGAGCCGATAACCCCTCAAAACTTCTACCCCATCTCTCTATTGAACACACATCTTAAGCTTTATGCCAAACTAATAGCACAGCGGTTAGCTCCCATCATGCCACACCTACTACATCTGGACCAACTTGTTTTCACTCTGGGAAGACAGGCCCCAGACGCGACCCATAAAATCATTAACCTACTATAGCATACCGAAACCACAAAAACCCCATCTCTTATCATGACATTAGATGCAGAAGCGTTCAAAGGGGTCCACTGGGGATACCTATTACAAACCCTGAAAAATTTGGCTCCCATGGCAATATTTTAGAAGCTATAATGGCCTTATAAACCAAGCCATCATCTAAAGTCTTTGCAGATGGAGTACTCTCCGACCCATTCCCTATTACCAATGGGACAAAACAAGGGTGTCCCCTTTCACCGTTAATATTTACCCCAATGATGAATTACATCCCCTTCATGAATACATGCAAACTAGATCTTCAAAGGTTTAGCATACAATACCTTTCATGGGCTTGAAGATTGACAGCTTTCAAAATGCTAACCCTTCCTAAACTTCTATACAAGTACAGAGCTTTACTGATTAAAAATCTCAATCTTTTAAAACACTAAAACAGATGCTAAGCACCTACATCTGGCGAAACAAAAAACCAAGATGCCGATATAACATTTTGATCTGACACAAACGAGCTGGTAGCATGGGATTCCATGAAACTCGGGACTATCACACAGCAGTAATCCTAGACCAACTTAGACACTGGTTTAAGCCTAGCTCTGACAAACAATGGCGATACATAGAACAAACCTTCATTCCAGAAGGCGATCTGAGCACTCTCCTAATGCCACAATTCATGCCATATCCCCAAACTATCACTGAGCATCCTACCATTGCAGCCGCAATATCAGGGTGGAAAATATTCCTTAACTCGTGCTCTGACAAATAATCCACCATAAAAGCACCCATTCCACTTGAAATGTTTACATTTCTTATACCCAACCTATCCCTTAAACATTGATCAACACTAAGACATACCCAATTAGAAATGCTCTTACAGGACAATAAACTCCTGCACTTTGCAGAACTACAAACTGACTTTCAAACCCCCCCCCCCCCCCAAATCCTTGCTTATAGACAAATAGCGTTGTACCTTAACAAACACCCAGTTCCAGCAGTAAACATACTGAATTAAGCCTGGTCATTTTGGACATCAAAGTTCCCCCAAATTAAAGGTATCACACTCTTTTAACTTCGTAAAGTCTTCTGCCCTAGCGAGATGGGAATGCAATCTGAACATATCCATCTCGGACACTCAGTGGCAACAGGCCATTCACTATAACCAAAACACCTCTAAATGCATAAACTACTAGAAAATGTCCCAAAAACTCCACCATAGATGGTACCTAACCCCAGTTTAAATGCATAAATTTGCCAATGTAGACGATGACAAGTGTTGGCGCACATGTTCCCCAACAGTAGGGATGAGCTTCGTGTTCGAGTCGAACCCATGTTCGACTCGAACATCGGCTGTTCGGTTGTTCGCCGAATTGCGAACGATATGGGCCGTTCGCGCCAAATTCGTGTGGCGCGTCACGGCCCATAATTCACTGTGGCATCGCAGTGCATTGCTGGCTGATGATTGGCCAAGCATGCACTATGACCCGCATGCTTGGCCAATCACAGCACCGCCTAAACAGAGAGCCGTAATTGGCCAAAGCCAAGGAGGCTTTGGCCAATTATGGCTCAGGGGATTTAGTACACACCCCACACTATATAAGGCCGCCTGCACAGCAGCCCTGTGTAGTGTGTGTTCCGGCGTTCATTCAGAGAGAGAGAGAGAGACAGACAGTGACATTTGATTTGAGTTAGATAGATTAGGCAGAACAGTCAGTCAGTTAGCTGCACTTACAGTGTATTGTGTATATATATGCATCCCAGGTGTTGCATATATATATACACTGTATTCAGTTTAGCTAGATCCGTTCTTGTTATCTTCCTACTGACAGGCAGGCTTGTCTTGTTACAGTATTTACAGCTACCTGAAGAAAATTACTGGTGTTCTTTTGATCCTATTAGTACCACAGTCAGGCAGCTACACTATTTACAGTTAGTGCAGTGCGTCCTGCTCACAGTGTTCAGCTAGATCCGTTCCTGCTATCTTCTTACTGACAGGCAGGCTTGTCTTGTTACAGTATATACAGCTACCTGAAGAAAATTGCTTGTGTTCTTTTGATCCTATTAGTACCACAGTCAGGCAGCTACACTATTTACAGTTAGTGCAGTGCGTCCTGCTCACAGTGTTCAGCTAAAACTACAAGTTAGTGGGGTGTGTCCTGATCACAGTGTTCAGCTAAACCTACAAGTTAGTGGGGTGCGTCCTGCTCACAGTGTTCAGCTAAACCTACAAGTTAGTGCGGTGCGTCCTGCTCACAGTGTTCAGTAAACCTACAAGTTAGTGGGGTGCGTCCTGCTCACAGTGTTCAGCTAAACCTACAAGTTAGTGGGGTGCGTCCTGATCACAGTGTTCAGCTAAACCTACAAGTTAGTGGGGTGCGTCCTGCTCACAGTGTTCAGCTAAACCTACACGTTTAGTGCAGTGCGTCCTGCTCACAGTGTTCCGCTAGATCCGTTCCCATTATCTTCTTACTGACAGGCAGGCTTGTCTTGTTATAGTATATACAGCTACCTGAAGAAAATTATTGGTGTTCTTTTGATCCTATTAGTACCACAGTCAGGCAGCTAGACTATTTACAGTTAGTGCAGTGCATCCTGCTCACAGTGTTCAGCTAGATCCGTTCCTGCTATCTTCTTACTGACAGGCAGGCTTGTCTTGTTACAGTATATACAGCTACCTGAAGAAAATTGCTTGTGTTCTTTTGATCCTATTAGTACCACAGTCAGGCAGCTAGACTATTTACAGTTAGTGCAGTGCGTCCTGCTCACAGTGTTCAGCTAGATCCATTCCTGTTATCTTCTTACTGACAGGCAGGCTTGTCTTGTTACAGTATAGACAGCTACATGAAGAAAATTGCTGGTGTTCTTTTGATCCTATTAGTACCACAGTCAGGCAGCTAGACTATTTACAGTTAGTGCAGTGCGTCCTGCTCACAGTGTTCAGCTAAACCTACAAGTTAGTGGGGTGCGTCCTGCTCACAGTGTTCAGCTAAACCTACAAGTTTAGTGCAGTGCGTCCTGCTCACAGTGTTCAGCTAGATCGGTTCCCGTTATCTTCTTACTGACAGGCAGGCTTGTCTTGTTATAGTATATACAGCTACCTGAAGAAAATTACTGGTGTTCTTTTGATCCTATTAGTACCACAGTCAGGCAGCTAGACTATTTACAGTTAGTGCAGTGCGTCCTGCTCACAGTGTTCAGCTAAACCTACAAGTTAGTGGGGTGCGTCCTGCTCACAGTGTTCAGCTAAACCTACAAGTTAGTGGGGTGCGTCCTGTTCACAGTGTTCAGCTAAACCTACAAGTTAGTGGGGTGCGTCCACCTCACAGTGTTCAGCTAAAGCTACCTGTAGAAGGTTGGTGGTGTTCTCATACTACAGGCAGGCAGTTGATTTTGCTAGCTGCAGTATCAGTACATATATATATATATATATATATATATATATATATATATATCCCAGCTTAGTACAGCTACAGGCCATTAGTATATCTGGAAAGCCAAGACGGAGAGGCAGACAGTCACAAGCCAATAAGAGAGGGCAAGCAGGCTCTGTGTCTAGTGCTGGTCGTGGAGACGGTGCATCCTCATCAGCACGTGGCCGTGGGACACGCTTGGCCTTTTTTTCTGCAGCTGGCCGTGTTGAGCCGCAACATGCGGAAGACTTGGTCGAGTGGATGACCAAGCCGTCCTCATCCTCCTCATCCTCTCTCACCCATGCCCAGGGTACTTTGTCTGGCAAAGCAGCAGCCTCTTCCCTCGGCTCAATGTCATCAGTGACTCCTTCCCTAGCCCCACCATGTCTTCCTGAGGAGTCCCTCGAACTGTTTGACCACAGTGTTGGGTACATGCTCCAGGAGGATGCCCAGCGTTTGGAAGGCTCTGATGATGATACTGAGCTAGATGAAGGCAGTAACATGAGCACGGACAGAGGGGGTGCCCAAGAAGGACAGCAATCTGGCAGTCATGCCCCCCTGCTGCAGCATACTGCCAGGTTTGCTCCAGTGATGAGGAGGGAGGGGATGATGAGGTCACTGACTCAACGTGGGTGCCTGATAGGAGAGAGGAAGAGGAGGAGGAGGAGGAGGCGGCACATCACCAACGAGGCAGGATGCCCTCCAGGGGCCAGCCTAAGGGCAGCACATTTACTGCATCACACCCCAAAGCTCCACATGTGCAGGGCGCTGCAGTCTCTGCGCGTTATTCAAAAAGTTCTTTGGTGTGGGCCTTTTTTGAGACGAGTGCATCAGAGTGCACCGCTGCTATTTGCAACATATGTCTCAAGCGTATCTTGCGTGGCCAAAACATCTCCCGCTTGGGTACCACATGCTTGACCAGACATATGTTGACCTGCCATGCAGTTTGTTGGCAAGCGTATCTAAAAGACCCACACCAAAGAACAAAGAGGACCTCTCCTTGCTCCTCATCAGCTGAGATGTCCAACCCCACTATACCTTCAGTCCTCTCTGAGACCTGCACTGAGAGGAATGAAGGTGTAGAATTAGGTGTGTCACAGCCAAGTACTTGTGGGCAATCTGCTTTTGGTACACCGACGTCAGATTGTACCAGGCAAATTTCCCTGCCCCAGCTGCTGCACCGCCGAAAGAAGTTTGCTCCCAGCCATCCACATGCCCAGCGGTTGAATGCTAGCTTGGCAAAATTGCTAGCACTTCAACTGCTGCCTTTTCAGTTGGTAGACTCTGCCCCCTTCCGTGAGTTTGTGGAATGTGCGGTTCCTCAGTGGCAGGTACCCAAACGCCACTTTTTCTCACAGAAGGTGATTCCGGCTCTCTACCGGCATGTGGAAGGCAATGTCCATGCCTCGCTGGACAGGGCGGTCAGCGGTAAGGTGCATATTACCACTGACTCATGGTCCAGCAGGCATGGACAGGGACGTTACCTAAGTTTCACGGCGCATTGGGTGACTCTGCTGGCAGCTGGGAAGGATGCAGGACAAGGTGCAGTAGTGTTGGAGGTTGTTCCGCCACCACGCCTCCAAAATGCTAATGATTGTGTCCTCGGAACCAGCGGTGCTCTGTAGCCGTTCAAGGGGCTACGCAAGTACGCAGGCCAAAAGATGCCATGCGGTGCTTGAGCTGGTGTGCTTGGGGGACAGGAGCCACACGGAGCAGAGGTTCTGTCAGCTCTGCAGGGGCAGGTTCAGAGGTGGTTGACGCCACGCCAACTTAAGGCAGGAATGGTGGTTTGCGACAATGGCACCAACCTCCTCTCTGCCCTCCGACAGGGACAAATGACCCATGTGCCCTGTTTGGCTCACGTCCTTAACTTGGTAGTGCAGCCGTTCTTGGGCAGGTACCCGGGCTTACAGGATGTCCTGAGGCAGGCCAGGAAAGTCTGTGTGCATTTCCACCGGTCATATAATGCCAGTGCTGACGGACCTCCAAAAGGAGTTTAACCTGCCCAAGAACCGCCTAATCTGTGACATGCCCACCAGGTGGAACTCAGCATTGGCCATGCTGCAGCGGCTGCACACGCAGCAGAGGGCCATCAATAAGTACCTGTGCGACTATGGCACCAGGACAGGGTCAGGGGAGCTTGGTTTTTTTTCCCCACGCCAGTGGGCCATGATCAGGCATGCATGCACTGTCCTGTCACCATTTGAGGAGGCTACGAGGATGGTGAGCAGTGACAGTGCATGCATCAGTGACACTGTCCCCCTTGTCCACCTGTTGGAGCACACGCTGCATGGAATAATGGACAGGGCACTTGAGGCAGAACAGAGGCAGGAAGAGGAGGACTTCCTTAGCTCTCAAGGCCCCCTTTATCCAGACAGTGTTCCTGCGTGCCCGCCGATCACACATGAAGAGGACAAGGAGGAGGAGGAGGAGGAAGATTGTGTCAGTATGGAGGTGGAGCCTGGCACTCAGCATCAGCAGAAGTCTTTAAGGGATCAGTCCCAAGAAACACATGGACTTGTACGTGGCTGGGAGGAGGTGACTGCGGACCATGTCGTCCTTAGTGACCCAGAGGACTCCGGACCGAATGCCTCAGCAAACCTACGCTGCATGGCCTCCCTGATCCTGCAAAGCCTGCGTAAGGATCCTCGTATTCGTGGTATCAAGGAGAAGGACCAATACTGACTGGCAACCCTCCTTGATCCACGTTACAAGGGTAAGGTTGCGGACCTTATCTTGCCATCGCAGAGGGAGCAGAGGATGAAACATCTTCGGGAGGCCTTGCAGAAAGGTCTGTGCAACGCGTTCCCAGAAACTGGGAGGTTACAAACTCCTGTTTCTGGACAACGTGTTGCTGAGGCTTCGGTCAGTCAAAGAAGGAGCGGTGGAGAAGGTGGCCGTCTGACCGATGCGTTCAGACAACTTTTTGGTCCGCAGCCCCAAGGTATGATCGGTTCCAGCAACCATCGCCAGCGTCTGTTTTACATGGTGCAGGAATACCTAGGGGCAAGATCAGACTTGGACACCTTTCCCACCGAAAATCCTCTGGGTTACTGGGTCTTGAGGATGGATCACTGGCCAGAGCTTGCACAGTATGCAATTGAGCTACTGGCCTGTCCAGCATCCAGCGTTCTTTCGGAACGCACATTCAGTGCTGCTGGAGGCGTGGTAACCGATCACAGGGTGCGTCTGTCCACCGAATCGGTCGATCGACTGACCTTCATAAAAATGAATCAGTCTTGGATCACCACCAGCTACCAAGCACCTGATGCTGATGTAACTGAATAATTTTTTTGGAAATCTCAGATCTCTTCAAAGACTGCCTATGCTGATGCTGAGTGACTATCCCTGAGTAATTATCCTCTTCCTCCTCAATCATCACGCTGATAGCTTGTAAGAACATTTTTGGTTCTGGGCACCACCACCAGTGCCTAAGGCACAATTTTTCAGCCCCTATTTAACAGGGGTGTGTAATTACAATTTTTGATGCAATACTTTGCAGCAGGGCTCGTTCCTGCGTTCCAACTAGAGTGTCTGTGAGGGGTTGCAGTGTTGTGGCACCAGCACCAGTGCCTAAGGCCCAATTTTTCTGCCCCTGTTTAACAGGGGCATGTAATTACAATTTTCGATGCAATACTTTGCAGCAGGGCTCGTTCCTGCGATCCAACTAGAGTGTCTGTGAGGGGTTGCAGTGTTGTGGCACCAGCACCAGTGCCTAAGGCCCAATTTTTCAGCCCCTGTTTAACAGGGGCGTGTGATTACAATTTTTGATGCAATACTTTGCAGCAGGGCTCGTTCCTGCGTTCCAACTAGAGTGTCTGTGAGGGGTTGCAGTGTTGTGGCACCAGCACCACCACCAAAGGCCCAATTTTTCTGCCCCTGTTCAACAGGGGCATGTAATTACAATTCTTGATCTAATATTTCACAGCAGGGCCCATTTCTGCACCCACCAAGAGCGAGTGAGGACTTACAGTGTTGTGGCACCAGCACCACCACCACCACCACCAAAGGCCCAGTTTTTCTGCCCCTGTTCAACAGGGGCATGTAATTACAATTCTTGATCTAATATTTCACAGCAGGGCCCTGTGAGGGCTTACGTTGTTGTGGCCACAACAACACCTAAGGCCCAAATTTCTGCTGAGTATATAGGGCAGGCCCCTACTTTCAAACATCTAACTTACAAACGACTCCTACTTGCAAACGGAAGGAGACAACAGGAAATGAGATGAAATCTACCCCTAGGAAGGGAAATTCTCTCCTGTAAGAGTTAATATGGGAAAAACATTTCTCCTTTCCACTGATGCTTTCCAATCCTTGTTCCACAAAAAAACCCAAATTCTCAAAAAACATTTGTCATTGGGACAAAAAGTGAGGTGAAATCTTCTAAAGAGGAGGAAAGACAGCAAAACAAATGTCACAGGGGTGATAACCCTTCCCTATGTTTTCCAAAAAGCTTAAAAAAGATTTTTGGGCTGGAGCTAAACACGTTAAAAATGTACCCGTTCAAAATGACAAACAGATTCTACTTAACAACAAACCTACAGTCCCTGTCTTGTTTGCACCGCCTGTATACTGCTGTTCAGAGTATATAGGGCCTGGTGGCCCCACACCTTTCCTTATTTTAATTTGGGTGCGGGGTTCCCCTTAATATCCATACAAGACCCAAAGGGCCTGGTAATGGACTGGGGGGTACCCATGCCGTTTGTCTCACTGATTTTCATCCATATTGCCAGGACATTACATTAAACCCGCAAGCAGTTTTAAATTAGATTTTTTCCTTTAAAAATGACATTTGGTGCAGGGACTGTTCTAAACATGGGAAACACGCGCCACTTTACAGGCATACTATAGACACCCCCCAGGTACGAAATTTAAAGGAATATTTCACTTTTTTTTTTTTTTACTTTAAGCATCATTAAAATCACTGCTCCCGAAAAAACGGCCGTTTTTAAAAGTTTTTTTTGCATTGATACATATCCCCTGGGGTAGGACCCGGGTCCCCAAACCCTTTTTAGGACAATACCATGCAAATTAGCCTTTAAAATGAGCACTTTTGATTTTGAACGTTTGAGTCCCATAGACGTCAATGGGGTTCTAACGTTCGTGCGAACTTTCGGTCCGTTCGCAGGTTCTGGTGCGAACCGAACCGGGGGGTGTTCGGCTCATCTCTACCAAACAGGATCCCTACCCCACATATGGTGGTATTACCCACACCTATGTAGTTTTTGGAACCAGATATTTACCCTTATATCTGGAGTCACTTTTCTACACCTTTACCCTACACTGGCTTTACTCAGCTTAGGAATAGAAGAGTTGGCCTTTCAGTTCAGACACCTGGTTATGCACATCCTATTTACAGCCAGATTGATGGTAATGAGGAAATGGAGAAGCACTACAACAAATCTATTACAAATCTATCTGACATTAAACTTCAACTGAACCTAATATTAGAAAATGAAAAACTCCTAGCTCTACAGTTTAGCTCCCTTGCAAAATTAAACAATTCATGGGATCCTTGGCTTAAAGCACAAAAAACACAGTAAATATGATACTCTATAACATGTATATATGATCTAATACTAGCATATAAATGACTCACCTAACTTCTGACTACTGCGTCTTGTTCTAATTGTGATTAAACTGTTCAATTTCTTGTCACAACGATCTATGCATTTTGCTATTACTGCCGTTGCAACTCAACCTAAAATGTATGTTTTATTTTTATTTCTGTCAAACCTAATAAACATTATACTTAAAAAAAAAAAAGGCTGTAAAAATTTGGGGATACATAGAGCCAAAATATTTAAGGGCTGCCGTCTCTGTGAAATGAGTTTCTTGGAGGTATACATTATGTGCTTTTGAGGAAGCCAAGGAGCGGAAAAACTTTAGTTTGCTTTTGTGGAATATTTAGACCTTGTATGTTTAGCATAAGGACATTTAAGGGGGCCATCTGTAAATATTAAAGGAAATATAGTATATTGCATTCGTAGATTTTGAATCTAAAATTACCCTAGGGAAGGGAAAGAACCAAGAGAGGAATGAAGAAAGATTAATGAAGAGAGAAAAGGCAAGAGTCATGTAGACAAATAACTTTAAATAAATTGTGCAAATAGTAAAAGTAAAAAGGTGGCTTACTGAGAGCGTAAAAAAACGCTAACTCAGAGGCCCAGTAACTATCTGAGGAGGTCCTCCACTAACAAAAAGCCAGAATAGAGGAATATCCTAGGAGAGAAAGAGGGGGAGCAGTGACAATCTCTTGTGACCACATCGGCCAAAATCTATATATTGAAAAAGAGAAATACTTGGACCCCCAAGGTCGGCTATAAAAATAATGAGCACTGGAGAATAAGTTAATTAACTATTAACATCAATAATGTGGGGAGAGTAAAGAGTATAAACTCCAACAAGTAACTCTAGGGAAAAATAACTTTAAAATAAGAAACTATAAGGTTTGCATGGCAATGTTACTTATTGCAGGTTTGCCAGAAATGAAGTAGGTAGATAATATTATTGTTAAACAGAATCATTAAATATAAACCAATAGAAGTACTAGCAAATAGCATCAAAACCACAGGTACTTCTATAAGTACCAGTATATACTAAAGCAGCGCTACTATCATTTCCCAATATGACAAGCTTTCATATGATTATAAGCACATGAGAAAATATAGATGACAGAGGGTGATGAGAAAAGTCCAAAAGACACAGGATGTGGTCCTAATGCTGGATAGTAGTAATGCACCTCACACTAAGATCCTCCAAAACGTGTGTCACACTCCCCTTAGGGGTTCTCACTCACCAGATATAAGCACAAACCATCCTTTAATATGCCCAGAAATACACCATCCACATCTTGAGTTGGGTCAGAACCGTAAATCACCTCAGCAGGTACTCGGATAAATGGGAAACAAACTGGCCAGCGGGCTCACCTCCCGCTCTCAGAGGTCCGGGGGCCCTCCGGGGGAGTGTGACACACGTTTTGGAGGATCTTGGTGTGAGGTGCACTATTACTATCCAGCATTAGGACTACATCCTGTGTCTTTTGGACATCTGTCATCTATATTTTCTCATGTGCTTATAATCATATGAAAGCTTGTCATATTGGGAAAGGACAGTAGTGCTGCTTTAGTATATACTGGTACTTATAGAAGTCCCTGTGGACTTGATACTATTTGTTGATACAAAATTGTATTTTTAAGCAGCTGCTGTGCAATGAAGTGTATGTGATACATATGTGTCAGTGTGTTGTTATTAACTTTTAAGCTCTGGAGCACTGAGATAGTGGAAGGAGGCCCGGTTTTCACTTTTTTTTTATATAAATAGAAGTACTACATTTAAAGAATTTCCAGAATTGTCTCTAAGATAGATATAAGTATGTTAAGTAAATAGGGTTATGATCAAAACAATATATAACTAGCAGACAATGTAACTTAGAATAAGTTAATACTTCTAATATTATTTTTTAGGAAAGGATAGCTCAGTATAATATCATTTAGGGTTGGGTGGAATTGGTTTAAAAAAAAAGGGGGCGTGGCTTGGCGCGCAGCGCGAATGGAAGAACTGAGCTCCGCTACTCCTGCAGCTTCTAAGCACGAATATCAGTGTTTTACGGGATTGGCAATGACCAGGTGGACCCACTGTTCCTCTGGGACAAGATTACACCGTTATTTCTCGGTGCCGGGTGCCCACAACATCCAGAACATCTTCAGGGTAGGCCGTGGCCAAAATGGCAGCGATCAGCCATAAGGAGGACTACAGTGAGGGATCGCAATCAGCCTCGGAGGACATGGTGAGAGACACTGATAACCCCGATCACCCCCTCTCCTACGCTGATGTCAGCATTTGTGGCTGACATCAAAAACACTTTTTCGTCAGCCATAACGGAGCTGAAAGCTGACTTGCTGGCAATTTCTGAAAAAAATAGTGACTACAGAGAGAGCAGGACATAGGAGAGACAGGGCTATATCACGATTGGAATCTGTGTCAGAAATTCATACATCCCAGCTGATTGCAGTCAATCGCCACTTAGAAGACCTGGATAACAGGGGCAGGAGACACAACTTCAGGGTGAGAGGGGTGCCAGAAACAGTGAACTCAGATCAGATCACCCCAGCTTTAACCTCCATTTCAACAACTTGCTAGAGAGACCAGTGGACACCCTGATTGAATTTGAATGTGCTCACAGAGTACTCAGGCCACATCTGATTGAGGCTGCTCCTCCAAGAGATATAATCTGTTGTCTCCCGAATTATATGCTAAAAGAAGAGATATTGGCTCAAGCACGCCAGAATGAACTTATTTCATTTAATGACCACAACATAACCTTATTCCAGGACCTATCCCCAATTACACTGGGCAACTGCAGAGCTCTGTGCCCACTGCTTGAAATTTTAAAAGAAAAAAGTATCCCATACAGGTGGAAGTTCCAATTTGCTTTATCGGTAACACATATGGGGAAACCACTCTATCTTAAAACCTCTGAAGATCTACCGCTGTTTTGTGAGGCTTTGCAAATTCCAGTATTGGACCTTCCAAATTGGTACAAGGAATTTCGTTTTCCAGTGCTGTCTCACAGCCCTACAAATATGACAAAAACCCATCAAAGAAAAGGAAATACCAGAAACAAAATATAGAAGAGAAAAACACAATGTGGGAGCCCCCAAAGCTGCATAACCCAAATGCATACAAAAAAAATAGGAAGTTTCCCCAGGGGTTTTTTAGCAGCAGAGAATTAGTACAAAAAGTAGTTAATGTAAAAAATCACTTATTTAATAGACAATAATCATTTTAAATGAACAATAATGAATCATCCATATAGGTAGTGCAACAAAAAAACAAACATGGAACATCACTCATAGCAAGAAACACCCTATGTACAAGCATGGTTTGCAAATTGTATTTATGACGTATGTATCCACATGAAAAACCCTGATGCATTTCGACCCTTGCGATTTTTCGGTCTCTTCAGGGGGATTTATATTCTAGAAAGATATCAAAGTATCTAATTAAAGTAATTGGACAATATAAAAAATGTGTAAGTATAGCATTTCGAATTGAGCAATATTATATCTCCATACAATAAACTACGCTATGTTATGTATAACTTAATTTTTCTATAACATGAATCCACTAGTGACCAAATAACACCAGCCTACAGCTGCCAAGCACTTCTATACACCCCTCCAATATTATCTAAACAACTACATACAAAAAGTCTTTGCATGTCCATCTGCAGGTGTTTTACCCCCCATCCTCCTCTCCGGGTCCTAGAACGTGGCCCCCTGTAAGCTCAGTGGACTATGCGCCCACCCAGAGGACGCGGGGGGGATGTGCGGCAGCGATGGGATCTTTGGACAACTACAATCCTGAAATGCTAATTTGTGTGATACATCTTCATGTCTTCATCCACCCATTGGTAACTATACCTCTATGTGTATGGAGATATAATTTTGCTCAATTTGAAATGCTATACTTACACATTTTTTATATTGTCCAATGACTTTAATTAGATACTTTGATATTTTTCTAGAATACAACTCCCCCTGAAGAGACCGAAAAATCGCAAGGGTCGAAATGCATCGGGGTTTTTCATGTGGATACATATGTCATAAATACAATTGGCAAACCATGCTTGTACATAGGGTGTTGCTTGCTATGAGTGATGTTCCATGTCTGTTTTTGTGTCGCGCTACCTATATGGATGATTCATTATTGTTAATTTAAAATTATTATTGTCTATTAAATAAATGATTTTTTACATTAACTACTTTTTGTACAAATTCTGCTGCTAAAAAACCCCTGGGGAAACTTCCTATTTTTTACCAGAAACAACAGGGCACAAAACTTGGTTTATCTCCACTAACGCCTAAAAGCTCCAGAATCAGGGAACCAGCTTTACAGACTTCCACATTTCCCCCCCTTGGCTGTCTGGAATGCCCTTTTTTTGAGAGCTATATCCAGGTATATTAAAATCTGCTTCCTACCGTGGTGAAGTGTATTAAATGTTCCTTTCTTAGTGTCAGAAATAATGATTCAGACCGAGAAAGAAGTACAGTTAAATCACACTTGTTTAATAATGAAAGTAAATAGAACAAACATAGTCAAAACATAGCCAAAGTTCGGTAACCGGAATGGATAGTCAGCCAAGCCAGAAGTTAAGGGAACAGTGTAGTGGAACAGCAAGCAGGATCTGGAGCAAGAAGGGATGTCAGCCAAGCAAGTCTTTAACAGGAAAGGAGGAGATAGTCTCTGTGATGTTGACCAAGGTGAAAGCAGAGATCCTCTGGGCTGGACGGCTTAAGTAGGCAGGGCTGACGAGCAGGATATCATCAACAGGTGAGTCACTATGGAGAGAAAGGAGCTGACAATTAGCCGACAGCTGAGCGACCAGCTCAGAGAAGGAAGGGCTGAACCCAGCCCTGACAACCCTGCTCCTCAACAACCCCTCCCCCTCGGAGGACCACCAGGCTTGAGGGAAAAACATTTATGGACATCATGGAGGAGGACAGGGACATGTACATCTGAGGATGAGACCCAAGAGCGTTCCTCCGGACCATATCCTTTTCAATGCACCAGGTACTGTATGAGCCCACGGAACCTACGGGAGTCAACAATAGACTGTACTTTTGGACTGTACAGTTGCAGACCAAAGGTTTTAATAACGAGACATGAAATACATTTGAGATACGCATCTTAGAAGGAAGGTCTAACGCGTAAGCCACTGGGTTAATCCTGCAAAGAATATGGAAATACCCAATAAACTCAGGTGCGAACTTCAGAGAGGGAACACGAAGACGGAGGTTGCGAGATGACAGCCAGACCCTGTCCCCAACCTGGTAGGAAGATGCAGGCAGGCGTCTGCGGTCAGCATGGAGTCTGTACCTATCATTAGCATGTCGCAAAGCCTCCTGGACTTGTGCCCAAGTGGAACAAAGACTACGGAGATGCTCCTCTAACACAGGAATACTCTGCGGAACAAATGAGTCAGGCAACACGGAAGGTTGTAAACCGTAGTGGGCCATAAACTGGGACAATCGGGAAGCAGAATTCAAGGCACTTTTGTGAGCAAACTCTGCCCACAGTAACAGATCTGACCAGTTGTTATGATGGTCATAAATATAGCAACGTAGGAATTGCTCCAAGGACTGATTGGCTCGTTCTGCGGCCCCGTTAGAATCCGGGTGATACGCAGAGGAGAAAGAAAGGTGAATTCCCAACTGTGCACTAAAGGCTCGCCAGAACCGGGACACAAACTGACTACCCCTTTCCAAGACAATCACCTTGGGTAGCCCATGTAAGTGAAAGATCTCCCGAGCAAAAATGGAAGCCAGTTCCTTAGAAGTGGGCAACTTCTTATTGGAATACAATGGCACATTTTTGAGAACCAAACACCAGAAGGATAACTGTGTTGCCCTGTAGGTTTGGTAACTTCACAATGAAATCCATAGACAGGTGGGTCCAGGGCCTCTCTCCATTGGGTATGGTTTGTAGAAGGCCCACTGGAAGGTGTCATGGAGTCTTACTCTGAGCACACACGGAACAGGCACAGGAACAAAGGTGGTTAGATCAGCACATAGACTAGGCCACCAGAATTTTTGGGAAATTGCCCAAAAGAGTTGATCTTTCCCAGAGTGGCCAGCAACCTTGGGAGAATAGTAAGTCTGGAGCACGGCAGTACGGAGACACTCTGGGACAAAGCAGTGGTCACAAGGTTTCTCAGGAGGAGCATGGACCTGAGCAGCAAGAATTTTGTCACCCAAAGGAGAAGTGGGACTGGTGCGTATCGTAGCCAGAATATGATCAGGAGGAATAACAGGGACTGGAACCGACTCCATCTTGGAAGTGGAGGGAAATTGCGCGACAAAGCGTCAGCCCTTACATTCTTAGTACAGGGTAAGAATGAGACAATGTAATTGAAACTTGACAAGAAAAGAGCCCATCGTGCCTCTCTCTGGGAGAGAGGCTTTTAGCCTCAGACAAGAATGTGAGATTCTTATGGTCAGTAAGAATGAGAACCGGCATAGTGGTATCTTCGAGGAGATGTCTCCATTCTTTCAGGGCTAAAATGATCACTAACAGCTCTCTGTTGCCAATCTCGTAATTGCACTCAGCAGGTGACAATTTCTTGGAATATTAGCCACAAGGATGCATAGTGCTTTCAGAGGTAGAACATTAAGACAGAAGGGTGCCAACATCAGTTTCAGAAGCATCAACCTCAAGGATAAAAGGTAACGTAGGATCAGGATGTGCCAACACAGGAGCAGAAACAAAGGCAGACTTGACACTCTCAAAGGTTTTAATGGACTCCATAATGGACTCCAGAGACCAACTCTGTGGGTTACCGTCCTTTCTGGTCATATCAGTCAGGGGCTGGACCAGAAATGAGAAGTTAAGAATAAACTTCCAATAATAGTTGGCAAAGCCCAGAAAACGCTGCAGAGGACGTAAACTCACAGGTCGGGGCCACTGTAGAACTGCTGGGTCCATCGAAAAACCAGCAGTGGAAATGACATAGCCCAGGAATTTATCCTGTTCACAATGGAATTTGCACTTCTCCAATTTACAATAGAGATTGTTCTCTCTTAGTTTCTGAAGCACCTGACAGACATCTGTGTGGCGGTTCTCCAGGGACTTGGAAAATATGAGGTGTACAGGACACCAAGGTCCCTTTAAGGGAAGTGTGGTAGTACTCAGTGGGTCCACCAGGATGGGTGAGGAATTCCCGGGAATAGCCTTAGTCAGGAGAGGACTGAGTCGCAGTTCTCTCTGTGTTAATAGAAAGATATTTGGGACCCGGAATTTCAGAGGCTCTGAAGTGATATTCAGGTGGGAAAGAGTCTCCACTCCTGACTACAGGGGTTCTAGCACACATAGGGCTAAGAGCCTCCAGGAAGCAGCTCTTAAAAGACAAGAAGTAGTGCTAGGTGTGGTGGTGAGGAGAAGTTGGTGAATACACCTGTCTTGAAGAGTTATACGTCTGCTGAAGGCTGCTAAAAAGATACTGCAAGGACTGTTAAACCCTTGGGGCAAAGCCCCATCCATGAACTGTATGTGCCTTTTTTACTTTTACTTTTACTTTGTGCTGAAGATAAGTGGACTTTATTTTGTATTTTTGTGCCTGTGTGCTGCTGGAAGCCTTATTTTGATTTGTTTGCTGTAAATAAAAGCCTTTCTGTTTAAAGTTTAATGGCTTTGCACTCAGTCCTGTGGAGCTACAATCCCCCCAAACTTTACAACTGGTGGAGAATGTGGGCAGAAGTGCATTTGCAGCCGCAAAAGCCATTTAACACTGAAAACTGATATTTAAAGAGACAGTGTAACTATGGCATGTCTTGGGTAGCTCAGACACTGTGAACAGCAGTAAAAGGCATGGAGGAGGACAGCAAGGTGCTGGTGCAAGCCACTGTGACCCAGCAGCAAGCCTCAGCAGTGGCAAACCGTCACCATGAGGAAGCCATAGCTCAGCAGCAGCAGGCCCTGGCACAGGCTGTAGCTGCACAGCAGGAAAGCACACAGTTGCTAGCCACCCAGTTTACTGCCCAGCAGGAGTACACTCAGGCACAGATGGCTGCCATGCAGGAGCTAGTGTGGCACCTAGTTCAAGGACGGGAGCAAGCGGTCGTTGCTGCTGGCAACCAAGTATCCGTGAGGGCCAGCCATTTCTTGCAAAAACTGACATCCAGTGATGATGTAGAGGCCTTTCTCACTACCTTTGAGAGGATAGTGGAGAGAGAGGGGTGACCCCGTGACCAATGGGCTGTCATTATCTCCCCTTTCCTTACCGGTGACCTGCAAAAGACCTACTTTGACCTCCCTCCTGAGCACATCAGCGACTATGAGCGTATGAGTGTATGAAGGCAGAGATCCTGGCCCGCCTGGGAGTGACCACAGCCATCTGGGCTTAAAGGGTGCACCGCTGGAGGTATAAACCTGACCACCCAGGTCCCAATTGCATAAATTGGTACAGCTGGTCAAAAAATGGCTGCAACCAGAGAAGTTGACCAGCCCGCAAATGGTGGAACGGGTGGTGATGGACTAGTACCTGCTGTCCCTGCCAGATGAACTACAGTGCTGGGTAAGCCATGCAACTGCTGACCAGCTGGTAGATTTGGTTGAAAGTGTACACCATGGGGGAGGACCTGCTCAGGCCTGCTAAGCATTGGGAACCCACACCAAGGGCAACCAGGCCAGCCACAGCACCTAGGAGAGAAGCCCTGCCAGATGTTGTAACTCGTAAACATGCATCATCTTTCGCAGAACCACGGAGGTTGGTTCCTGTCCCAAGGATGGGGGACATACAGTGTTGGTGATGTTGGTCCTGGGGGCATACTCGGGCACAATGCCCACTTCAGGAGGAGCCTATGGATTGCGGTCGGAGAAGCTCCTTCTATGTTCAAAAAGCATATGCCACTCATCTTGATGATCTGGCTGCAGGACGGTTTGAGTGTGAAGTGTGGGTGAACCACCTTCCTGCCAGGGCTCTACTGGACTCCGGTAGCATGGTGACACTGGTACATGCCAGGGTGATGGGGAGACTCTGCCCCATAAGTAAGACTCTATGGTAGTGTGTATACATGGTGACACCTGGAAGTACCCCCTGGTTCCTGTGACTGTTTCTTATGGCTGTACCTCAGTGACACAAGAGGTTGGGGTTGTAAGAAGTCCGATACATGACATCATAGTGGGGCGTGACTGCCCATCGTTTATTGAACTGTGGAACCAGGTACAGACAGGGCTGCTAGGACAGCCAGGAGAACTGGGGACACTGGGCCTTTTGGGGCCAAACCTTGAGGGGTCTGGTCCAGAACCAACTGCAACACACACCCATAATGTCGAGGTACCTGTCGCTGATAATGACACTGCAGAAAATATGAATATAGTTGATAATGGTCATCTTTCAGGTCTCAAAGCTGAGTTGACCTCTGAGGGGGGAGAAATCTTTTAACTACAGGTCATGTTGGGGGAGGACGAAGAGGAATCTTCCCCATTGCAGACCTTGCTTGAGGAGGATGAGGGAGAAACTTCCTCTAGGCTAGTGCACCCAGATTTAGGGGTGTCCAGGGGTGTGTTTGGCACCGCGCAGCTACAGGACCCCTCTTTGGTCACTGCTTGGGAGCAGGTATCAGTTATTAATGGAGTCCCACAAGTCTAGGGGAAACTGTGGAGCAGTTTCTGGTTCCCCAGTCGTATCGGCAGATGCTCCTTGATTTAGCCCACAACGATGCACTGGGGGGACAAAGTTCGGTAACCGGAACGGATAGTCAGCAAAGCCAGAATATCAGGGAACAGTGTAGTGGAACAGCAAGCAGGATCTGGAGCCAGAAGGGATGTCAGCCAAGCAACTTCAACAGGAACGCAGGAGTTTCTGTGATGTTGACCAAGGCGAAGGCAGAGATCCTCTGGGCTGGACAGCTCAAGTAGGCAGGCCTGACGAGAAGGATATCATCAACAGGTGAGTAACTGTGGAGAAATAGGAGCTGGCAATTAGACAACAGCTGAGCGGCCAGCTCAGAGAAGGAAGGGCTGAGCCCAGCCCTGACGCTTAGGGATTATTTATTTGCTAAATACCAGTGATATTTTTTATTTATTTTTTTCCTTCTACTAAATAATTGTGACTCCAGGGCCGAGTAAATATGCCCAGACTTATGTTAAAAAAATAAATACTCTTTATCTCTAACTGGGACTACCCCATCTACACTGGGGCACACTGAAGTAAAGTTTTGTCTTAAACATGTGGTGACGCTTATGCATGTTTAATAGTCTGAAAATGTGAGCTCACCCATATAGAGGATTCCCACCAGTGGCGGCTGGTGCTCAAAATTTTTTTTGGGGGGGCGCAGACAAACTGAAAAATTCTGAAAAAAAACTCCATCAATTGCAGCCTCACTGTGCCCATCAAACACAGCCACTGTACCAAACGCAGCCACTGTGCCATCAAACACTGCTGCTGTGCCATCAAACACAGCCACTGTGCCCATCAAACGCTGCCACTGTGCCCATCGAATGCTGCCACTGTGCCCATCAAACGCAGCCACTGTGCCCATCAAAGGCAGCCACTTTGCCCATCGAATGCTGCCACTGTGCCCATCAAATGCAGCCACTGTGCCCATCAAGTGCAGCCACTTTGCCATCAAATGCAGCCACTGTGCCCATCAAACGCAGCCACTTTGCCCATCAAACGCAGCCACTTTGCCCATCAAATGCTGCCACTGTGCCCCAAATTCTGCCACTGTGCCCCAAATGCTGCCACCATGCCCCAAATGTTGCCACTGTGCCCATTAAATGCTGCCATTGTGCCCCAAATGTTGCCACTGTGCCCATTAAATGCTGCCAGTGTGCCCCAAATGCTGCCACTGTGCCCCAAGTGCTGCCACTGTGCCCCAAGTGCTGCCACTGTGCCCCCCGATGCCCGCCGTCTGCCCGACACTTACCTTGTCTCGGATAGGCAGCAGGTGACGACGGCAGGCGGCGAGTGGTGTCCGGTGTCCTCCATTTTTTCCCCGACCCCGATGTCTTCTCCCGCCCGCTCCTTCACTCATCCTCTGCTATGATTGGATGCCTGATAGGCGTCCAATCACAGCGCCTGTCATTTCAGCCAATCAGGTGACAGGTAACACAGACCCGGCAACCTGAGAGGCGGTTCAATGTTAGCAAAGCGAATTCCTTCGCTTTGCTAACATACAGCATCTCACATTTTTAGGGGCCCCTATTAGAGCCTATGGCTCTAATCAGATGTTTACAAAAAACACCCCCGGCGGTGTAATTCAGATTCCCGAAAATGGGCCAGGCACCTGAATAGGGGGTGTCAGCAGCGACCATAGATAGATTCATGCAATGCATGAATCTATCTATGGTGATTAGAGCGGTGCAGGAGAGGGGGGACGGCGCTCCTGCGCCCTTTATGGACGCACCGCCATTGAATTTCCCACCGAGAGTTACCCCTGAATTCAATTCAAGTCACTGGGACTGAAGTTTATACATCCCCGGAGGTTCCACCAAGCCCAACTCCTAATCACCTTTTGTGTGACTGTCACTTACTGCAAACTTTAGATATGCTGGCTGGATTAGAAATACTCTTCAATGTTATGACACAGGGGAGTAACCATACTTTAACCCTGAGGCAACTCAGGGTTTTGAGGGCTGGAAACCCACCCTTAACCTGCATCTGACTTCCCTGCTAGATACCCCTATAGCCAAATAGTCAGGGCTTTTTTTCAGTGGGAACGCGGGGGAACGCAGTTCTGGCACCTCCAGTACTGAATGTATGTAATAACATGGGGTGTGGGGTGTGCTGGAGGGTCTATTGATGTTGGCTGCAGGGGGATTTATTGTCACTGGTGGGGATCTGATTTTGTGTGAGGGTCTATTGTTGCTACATAGTTACATACATAGTAGGTGAGGTTGAAAAAAGACACGAAGGGGGGCAGGAGGCGGAGCCTAGCAGAGCAGACATGCATTGTTAGAGCTCCACACCGCTGAGGAGAGAAGAGAAGGACAAAGCGGAGCCTGCAGGCTCAAAAGGTATCCATTTGAACCTTTTTGCCCCAGGGAACAAACTGTGAAAGTTTGGGCAGGAAATATGGTACTGGGAGGAAACCGTGGCAGAAATAAAAATCACCTCACAAAGAGCTCACAGGCACTCACTGCAGCTGAAGCAGCTCCAGTCACCTCACAAGATACAGCATCAGGGCGCTCTCACAGACAGAAAATGTCACAGCAAGACTCTCCATTTGAGTCAGATACAGAACAAATCCTCTCACAAACTTCTCCACAAGCCTCCTCAGTATCCCCAGTAATATTATTACAATTTGAAAAAATGCTTCATAAGGCTTTAAAACAAACCTCAGACCAAATAACAAAAAGCCTAACCAAAGAAATAAGAGAGCTGGGAAACCGCACCGCAGCCTTATGCCGCGTACACACGGTCGGACTTTTCGTCTACAAAAGTCCGACAGCCTGTCCGACAGACTTCCGGCGGACTTTCGGCGGACTTGCAGCAGACTTTCTAACGAACGGACTTGCCTACACACGACCACACAAAAGTCCGACGGATTCGTACGTGATGACGTACACCGGACTAAAATAAGGAAGTTCATAGCCAGTAGCCAATAGCTGCCCTAGCATGGGTTTTTGTCCGTCGGACTAGCACACAGACGAGCGGATTTCGGGGTCCGTCGTAGTTACGACGTAAAGATTTGAAGCATGTTTCAAATCTAAAGTCCGTGGGATTTGAGGCTGAAAAAGTCTGCTGAAAGTCCGGAGAAGCCCACACACGATCGGATTACCAGCCAGCTTTAGTCCGTCGGCGTCCGTTGGACTTTTGTAGACGAAAAGTCCGACCGTGTGTACGCGGCATTAGAAATAAAAATGGATGAAATTGAAATTACAACCCAAGAAAATATAACAGAATTGGAACAATTAAAAAAAGAGAATTTAATACTTCAAACTAAGCTCGAAGATTACGAAAATAGAGCCAGACGTTCAAACTTGCGCATAAGGGGAATACCTGAAACTGTGACAGACCTGCAATCTACTATTACTGTTCTATTACAAGAACTAAAGCCAGATATCCCTATTGAACGTTTAGAACTGGACAGAGTACACAGAGCCCTCACAGCCAAAAAGAAAGATGGACCCCCACGTGATATAATCACAAAATTTCATTATTACAGAACGAAAGAACAAATACTAATTGCTGCAAGAGAAAAAAAGGAACTTAATTTTCAAGGACACAATTATCAAATTTTTGCTGACCTATCCCAACTTACTATTACTAAAAGACGATCCATGAAACCCCAACTAATGGAACTGCAACGCCACAACATTATGTATCAATGGGGCTTCCCCTTTTCAGTCAGATTTAACTACCAAGGTACAATTTACAGAAGCAGATCAGCAGATGAGCTACAACAAACCCTTTTAAAATTAAATCTGACAGAACCCACAAGCAGCAACACTCCCACACGCAGAAGAATGGCGTCATCTTCACCTTCAGGCAGCACCCAGAAAATTTCAGAACAAAATGGGAATCATCATTCTCACAAAAGAGGCCGTTATGCCACATCATCCATGGACCAAGAAGATTCAATGGACTGACATCCTAATTCCTGATATCTCTTCATTTATTATACTAAGAGATGGTTCTCTATAAAAAAACTATATTTATAACTGAATGTAACTGCATTCTGATAGTCACACACTGTGTGGGATCATGTTACATTCCAGTTATATTTCTTATTACTTCTGATTCATATAGCCTTAGAATATATAAGTGAAATAAGGAAATTCTTGTTCAGTTATATATTATCAGGTAATAACAATAGATTTATTACTTTTTAGGACAAATATGTTCAATAATCCAGAAGTAATGGAAGCTTTTTCTTTCTTTTCTAAAAACAAATATATTATTACCTAACTAGTTCCTAGAATTATGTTTTTGTTTATTCTAATCTGAAGCAATACAACCTCAATTTTATGAGTTAACATATCTAAACAGTTACATATGAATAAAATATGTAATTGTTTACTCTAAAAGGGTTAAAATCCCAAAATAATGCAAACTATCTTCATCAATACCAAAGTTATTAACAGTACCTTTCTAACTGAATTATTTAGCCTAGGGTAAGACTAACCATATACAACCACCCTGGAATAAATAATTTCAACAAAAACTATATTCTGCACTCCAATTAATGAAACATCATTTTGATGTCTTTTGACATAGCACTTCTCTCCTGTAAGCGGAATATCAGTGTACCCCCATTAGCCCTCCTCATTCTCCCAACCATATTATGTGGGAGTGTGACGAAGGCACTTATTCTCCTGAGAGAGATATTTATTCTCTTTCACGGGTAAATTGTGATTACTTGCAAAAAATAATTTATACAATGTATCATCTAATCTCATATGTTTTTTGTTTACTCTTTACTCCAGAATTCACTGGTTTCTTTTCTATCTGTGCAAATCAAAAACAACCCAACTGGCAATTTTGCGCTCGCTCACAAATAATTAAGCTGCTACCACTACATAAGAATAATGCCCAATAGATCAAAGATATAAACCAAACGTGTAGCGCTGAAGGAAAGATTGAGGCACTTGCAAAATGGCAAGATATAAAGTCAGTGCCCTGTATACAGTATGACAAAAATATAATAAATTATCTCACATTAGAATCATACAAACAAACTCATATAATGTATTATAGGAAAGTCCGTGAATGTACCCCAAGACGAAGTCTATTCAGACGAAACGCGTCGGGAGGACTCCACTGCTGCCTTTTTATGTATAAGCGCTTTTTTACTTCCTATCATGTAAGTGTAAATTCTTCTTTTTAATAAATCATTACTTTTACGGTATCACACTATGTGGCTCTTTCCATATCTTTTATGAAACACACATGGGACGATGTTTGATCACTTCTGGAGAAGATACAGCCCCATGGAACCCCTGTGATCTCTTCATGATGTTAATGTCTTCCCATTATTGCCAGTGAGCAATAAAAGTTGGATTGACCCTCACAGTGTATACTGTTTAGGGTTCAAACCCTCTGGTAAGCCTTCAGCTATATTATCTGAGTGATTTGCACGGGTGTGAAGACACTGTGGTGTGATGCACTGGAGTTGACTCATCCATACATTATTTATCCTGGATATGTTTGAATTGCAACAAATCGGTCATCTGTTGTCTACCTAGAGACTTTGTGGCCTTTAGTCGGTGAAGGTGGTGCATATATCACTCAACATTGGTGACTCATTCAGTCTTCCATTCACGGACTTTCCTATAATACATTATATGAGTTTGTTTGTATGATTCTAATGTGAGATAATTTATTATATTTTTGTCATACTGTATACAGGGCACTGACTTTATATCTTGCCATTTTGCAAGTGCCTCAATCTTTCCTTCAGCGCTACACGTTTGGTTTATATTCTTTTCTATCTATTCATCTCTTCAGTTCACACAGGTTGATCTGCGCAGCCAGCTCTGCATAACAAAAAGTAAGTCAAAACTATTTGATCTATTGCCATGGCACCACTGAATATACTTTCCCTGAATGTTCAGGGAATAAATGTCCCTCAAAAAAGGACCAAAGCCTTCCGTACTTTCCATAACAAGAAGGCTCACATAGTATGCCTCCAAGAAACACACTTCACCAAAGATTCTACTCCAAAATATATTTCTCCTTTTTATCAACAAATTTACACGGCTTCTGCCTGTACCAAGCAAAGGGGAACTCTAATTGCATTTCACAGATCCACACCATTCACCTTATCATCAGAAATTAAAGACCCAGAAGGTAGATACCTGATACTCATGGGTTATATAATGGATACAGCAATCACGGTGATTTCCTACTACGCTCCTAACAAACAACCTACACCATTCCTCTCACATATATTACAAGTGATTAATACACACAAAATAGGAACAGTGATAATGTGTGGGGATTCGAACCAGGTCCTCCTCCCATTTCTAGATAAATCACCTTTTACACCATCCAAAATAACCTCTAGATTACCTTTTTCTCAACTTCTTTCCAAATACAATCTGGTAGATTCATGGAGAGAAAGTAACCCAATGAAAAAGAAATTCACTTATTTCTCGCACCCTCATCAAACCTTCACCAGAATAGATCATATTTTTCTAACAATAGGAATGATACCAGAAATTATTGCATCAGATATAATTCCGATTCCTGGTCTGACCATAATGCAGTATACACTACTATAGCCTCAGCCATACCAAAAGCGCATGACCCAACGTGGTACTTACCGGACATAATGCTCAAACACCCACTACATCAGATGGCCATTGAACAAGCTTTAAAGGAATACATATCAATTAATAATACAACAGACATCTCCCCAATAACACTGTGGGAAGCTCATAAGCCTGTCTTGCGTGGTACAATACAAAGACAAATGGCACTATTTAAACGGGAACGCAAAAATCTAGCAAAAAAACTAGAACTCAATTTTAATGCAGCCTACATATCATTTCAAGATAATCCATCTCAGAGTACAAAATCTCATCTGGAAAAATCTAGATTGGAATACGATCTATTTCTCACTGAGTCAGTTGATAAATCCCTCAAACGCTCCAAACACAATTTCTACATGAATACAAACAAACCAGGTACATATTTGGCTCGGGCATTAAATTCAACTAACAAATCTTTCAAACCAATATGTTTGAAATTATCAAAAAATGTTTACACTTGTAATCCAGTTAAAATAGTCCATAAATTTCACTCACATCTCGCAACTTTATACAAGACAAACAATGAATTTAATCCTACAGAAGCTGAATCCTTCTTCTCAAAAATAACCTTACCTGAGTTATCTCAGAATCAAAAAAGCAGACTGGATGAGCCTATAACTATAGATGAAGTTGCTAACGCCATAAAAGACCTAAAACTTAACAAAAGACCAGGCCCAGACGGCTACTCGGCTTTATACTATAAAACATTCTCAGAAATACTCTCTCCCATTCTCACTGAAACTCTTAACAAACTTCTAGATGGACATTCTTTTCGGCAAGAAACACTAATGGCAATTGTTTGTATGATCCCAAAACCCCTTTCTGATGATACTTCCTGTGTGAATTATCGGCCTATCTCTCTGTTAAACCTCGATATTAAATTATTAGCAAAAATAATAGCAAAACACCTCAATAGCATTATAGGAAAATTAATACATAGAGATCAAGTAGGCTTCATGCCAAATAGACAGGCAGGCGATAATATACACAGGGCAGTGTTATTGGCACATATTGCTAAAAAACGGAAAATCCCTTTATGTTTTCTATCTCTCGATATTAAGAGGGCATTTGACACAGTATCCTGGCAATATATGCAATATTCATTACAAAAATGGGGTTTTGGACCCCACTTTTTAACATGGATCAAAGCATTATATAATAAACCCAAAGCCTATATAAAATATGCTGGATACAAATCTGAAGCCTTTAATATCGAAAGAGGTACCCGACAGGGTTGCCCATTATCTCCCTTATTATTTGCCCTTATACTCGAACCCATGGCCCAATATATCAGAACAAACCAAACTATAACTGGCATTGAAGTAGGAGGTATTACACACAAATTATGTATATTTGCAGACGATATATTACTTTTTCTATCATCACCACAGGTCTCTGGTCCTAACTTAATACCAGTTCTTGATGGATTTGCAGCCCTATCCGGCCTTATGATTAATCCTAAGAAATGCCTAGTGCTTAATATTTCACTCACAAACATGGAATTGATCCAGGCTAGGGCTGCACTCCCATTCACATGGGCAGAAAAATCAATCCCATATCTTGGAATTCATTTAACAGCATCTCATTCTGACTTATTCTCAACCAATTATCCTCCTGTATTAAGACAGATCACAAATCTAATAAAACAATGGTCGCAACTTCCTTTATCCTGGATAGGGAAGATTAATGCAATCAAAATGACTATTCTACCCAAATTGCTTTATCTATTCAGAGTCCTCCCTATTCCAATTCCTTCCTATTTTTTGAGAATAGTACAAAAAAGAGCAACTTCGTTTATATGAGGCTCTTCTAAACCACGTATACCTATACACACACTACATCTTCCCAAAAATAAAGGAGGCCTGGGATACCCTAATTTTACTAACTACTACAGAGCAGCACATTTGGCCAGTCTGTCCAAATACCATGCAAAACAGGAAATCCCATTATGGGTATTTATAGAGGCTTCAGAAAATGACCCTCTATTAATATCAAATTTATTATGGCTTTATCCTAAAGACCGCTTTAAAATTCATAATCCCATAACTAAACACTTCTTATCTCTCTGGGATAAACTAAAAACCAAATATCAGTTACAATCTCCACACAATCCTCTCCTTTCTTTTATCAGAAATCCGGCCTTTTATCCGGCATGGATCTACCCAAATTCTTTTAAAGCTTGGACAACATCAGGCATTCAGACACTAAATGACTTCATAGCATCTAAATCATTCCTTTCATTCCCATCGCTTAGAGAAAAATATGATCTACCAAACTCTGAGATATTTAGATATCTCTAAATCAAAAATTTCTATACACCATTCCTAAAGGGGGATACACCATTATCCCAATTATCCATTTTTGAATCAATCTGTACAAAAGATCCATTTGCTAAAGGTACAATTTCATCACTTTATAATCAATTATATGGAGTAGCAAATCTTAATAGACCCTCTTACGTTCAGAGGTGGGAGGAGGACCTGGGACGAACTTTAGAAGACACGGACTGGTCTAATATATGGCTCACATCTAAGTCATCTTCATCCAACATCTTAGCACTGGAGACAAATTATAAAGTCCTAACTCGCTGGTACCTTGTACCCGCTAGAGTGGCAAAATATTCACCTAATACCTCAACTCTTTGTTTTCGAGGATGCCCAGAAATAGGCACATATTTACACATATGGTGGACGTGCCCAGTAATCCAAACCTTCTGGAAGGAAGTCTTCGTGATTGCATCTAAAATATTTAAAAAAATAATACAACCAGATCCATATTTAACTTTACTTAACCAAAAACCGGAATGGTTAACACTCTCTCAATTCAAACTTATGATCCAACTAATAACGGCTGCAAAACAAACAGTGGCCAAGGCATGGAAATCTCCTACATTGGTACTAGCAGAAACAATTCACAGAATGAATAATACAATGTCCCATGCTAAGATGGTAGCCATCGATCAAAATCAAATTCCAAAATTTGAAAAACTTTGGCATCCTTGGATAAAACAACAGTTCCTGTCAAATTTCAATGACTCTGTCCTGTTGCCATGGTAACAGATTAAATGACTTACAGAGACACCCATTCTAAGGCTTCAAAGAGAACTAAAAAGAATAATAAACTGACGAGCGGGACAACCTTGTGGACCATACCTCTACCTTTCAACCCTTTTTCTTCTTTCTCTTTCCTTTTCTCCACCTTACGATTAAAGCTCATTATCAGAATTTATTTGACCTATATACACTCTACTTGTAAACAATATGTATAGTAGGTATAAATCATTTAAATACCTACAAAAGTAACTAAGGAAATGATATATATCTTTAATTTAGGTTTACGTGAACCCAATGTTTAATATTTGAAATTTCATGATATTTACCTATATAAACCCTACTGTAAAACAATGAGCTTACTTTATAGATCCTTGTAAACTTACTTTATGTATCTTTATGTATCTTTATAACATTGTATACTCAATAAACTTCTTTTGACAAGGAAAAAAGACACAAGTCCATCAAGTCCAACCTATGTGTGTGATTATGTGTCAGTATTTCATTACATATCCCTGTATGTTGCGGTCATTCAGGTGATTATCTAATAGTTTCTTGAAGCTATCAATGCTCCCCGCTGACACCACCGCCTGTGGAAGGGAATTCCACATCGTTGCCACTCTTACAGTAAAGAACCCTCTACGTAGTTTAAGGTTAAACCTCTTTTCTTCTAATTGTAATGAGTGGCCACGAGTCTTATTAAACTCTCTTCTGCGAAAAAGTTTTATCCCTATTGTGGGGTCACCAGTACAGTATTTGTAAATTGAAATCATATCCCCTCTCAAGCGTCTCTTCTCCAGAGAGAATAAGTTCAGAGCTCGCAACCTTTCCTCATAACTAAGATCCTCCAGACCCTTTATTAGCTTTGTTGCCCTTCTTTGTACTCGCTCCATTTCCAGTACATCCCTCCTGAGGACTGGTGCCCAGAACTGGACAGCATACTCCAGGTGCGGCCGGACCAGAGTCTTGTAGAGCGGGAGAATTATCGTTTTATCTCTGGAGTTGATCCCCCTTTTAATGCATGCCAATATTCTGTTTGCTTTATTAGCAGCAGCTTGGCATTGCATGCCATTGCTGAGCCTATCATCTACTAGGACCCCCAGGTCCTTTTCCATCCTAGATTCCCCCAGAGGTTCTCCCCCCAGTGTATAGATTGCATTCATATTTTTGCCACCCAAATGCATTATTTTACATTTTTCTACATTGAACCTCATTTGCCATGTAGTCGCCCACCCCATTAATTTGGTCAGGTCTTTTTGCAAGATTTCCACATCCTGCGGAGAAGTTATTGCCCTGCTTAGCTTAGTATCATCTGCAAATACAGAGATTGAACTGTTTATCCCATCCTCCAGATCGTTTATGAACAAATTAAATAGGATTGGTCCCAGCACAGAACCCTGGGGAACCCCACTACCCACCCCTGACCATTCTGAGTACTCCCCATTTATCACCACCCTCTGACCACGCCCTTGTAGCCAGTTTTCAATCCATGTACTCACCCTATGGTCCATGCCAACGCACCTTATTTTGTACAGTAAACGTTTATGGGGAACTGTGTCAAATGCTTTTGCAAAATCCAGATACACCACGTCTACGGGCCTTCCTTTATCTAGATGGCAACTCACCTCCTCATAGAAGGTTAATAGATTGGTTTGGCAAGAACGATTCTTCATGAATCCATGCTGATTACTGCTAATGATATCATTCTTATTACTAAAATCTTGTATATAGTCCCTTATCATCCCCTCCAAGAGTTTACATACTATTGATGTTAGGCTAACTGGTCTGTAATTCCCAGGGATGTTTTTTGGGCCCTTTTTAAATATTGGTGCTAAATTGGCTTTTCTCCAATCAGCTGGTACCATTCCAGTCAATAGACTGTCTGTAAAAATTAGGAACAACAGTCTGGCAATCACCTGACTGAGTTCCCTAAGTACCCTCGGATGCAAGCCATCTGGTCCCGGTGATTTATTAATGTTAAGTTTCTCAAGTCTAATTTTAATTCCGTCCTCTGTTAACCATGTAGGTGCTTCCTGTGTTGTGTCATGAGGATAAACACTGCAGTTTTGGTTACTGAAGCCCCCCGATTCACTCGTGAATACTGAGGAGAAGAATAAATTCAGTACCTTTGCCATCTCCCCATCCTTTGTAACCAGATGTCCTTCCTCATTCTTTATGTGGCCAATATGGTCTGTCCTCCCTTTTTTACTGTTTACATACTTAAAGAATTTCTTGGGATTTTTTTTGCTCTCCTCCGCTATGTGTCTTTCATGTTCTATCTTAGCCGTCCTAATTGCACCCTTACATTTCTTATTGCATTCTTTATAAAGTCTGAATGCTGAGGATGATCCCTCAACCTTGTATTTTTTGAAGGCCTTCTCCTTTGCTTTTATATGCATTTTTACATTGGAGTTAAGCCATCCAGGATTTTTGTTCGCTCTTTTAAATTTATTACCCAATGGGATACATTGGCTAATGCCCTTATTTAATATGCTCTTAAAGCAAACCCATCTCTCCTCCGTATTCTTTGTTCCTAATATTTTATCCCAATTTATGCCTTTTAGCAAGGTTTGTAGTTTAGGGAAGTTGGCTCTTTTGAAATTCAGTGTCTTTGTGTTCCCTTCATGTTTCCTATTTGTGTGATTTATACTGAAACTAATTGACCTGTGATCGCTGTTACCTAAATTGCCCCGTATTTCCACATCTGTGATCAGGTCTGTATTGTTGGTAATCAGTAGATCCAGTAATGTTTTATTTCTAGTTGGTGCGTCTACCATCTGACCCATAAAATTGTCCTGCAAGACATTAAGGAACTGGCGAGCCTTAAATGAATGCGCGGTTCCCTCCGCCCAGTCTATGTCTGGATAATTAAAATCCCCCATTATGATAACACTTCCCATCCTTGCTGCTAATCCAATTTGTGATAGGAAATCCGTATCCACTTCCTCCCTCAGGTTAGGGGGCCTATAGCATACTCCCAGTATTATTTTCCCCTTAGCTTCATCCCTTTGGAGCTCTACCCATAAGGATTCCACCTCCTCCCTAGCTCCCTCAGTGATGTCATCTCTCACATTCACTTGTACATTATTCTTGATATATAGGCATACCCCTCCCCCTTTTTTACCCTCTCTATCCTTGCGGTATAGGGTATACCCTTGAATGTTTGCCAGCCAATCATGAGAGCTGTTGAACCAGGTCTCTGAAATTCCCACAAAATCCAAATCCTCCTTGTACAACAGTATCTCTAGTTCACCCATCTTGTCCGCCATGCTCCTGGCATTGGTGAACATGCCACATAGTTTAGACCGGTCGCATATTGTCCTCGTATTGGGTGTTTCAAGATTGCAACTAGGACTTGCTACTATACTCACCTTGTGTTTTTGTGCTTTGGTTAACCTACCACTAATGCCCCCAATACTACCCTCTGGAATATCTTCCGCGCTGGCTATCACTGTCTCTGGACCCTCCCCCCCATCGCCTAGTTTAAAAACCCCTCTAACTTTTTGGCCATCTTCATTCCCAGCAGATCTGCACCCTCCTCATTTAGGTGCAGTCCATCCCTTCTATAGTACCGGTTACCGACTGAGAAGTCGGCCCAGTCCTCCAGGAACCCAAACCCCTCCTTACTACACCAGCTCTTCAGCCACTTGTTTACTTCCCTAATCTCCCTCTGCCTTTCTGGTGTGGCTCGATGTACCGGTAGTATTCCTGAGAACACTACCTTGGAGGTCCTTTTCCTCAATTTAGCACCTAAGTCCCTAAAATCGTTCTTTAGGACACTCCATCTGCCTCTGACTTTGTCATTGGTGCCAACGTGCACCATGACAGCCGGGTCTTCCCCAGCCCCTCCCAGTAATCTGTCCACAAGATCCGTGATGTGCCGAACCCGAGCGCCCGGTAGACAACATACTGTTCGGCGCTTCAGGTCTGGGTTACAGATTGCCCTCTCTGTCCTTCTAAGAATTGAGTCCCCTACCACCAGAATCTGTCTTTCCTTTCCCTTTGCTGCCCCCCCACTCTCACTGGAGGAGTTCTTCCCCTGGCAGCTAGGAGAGTCCCTCATCTCCAGCAGTGCTGGTCCCTGACTGGTTTCACCAATGTCACTCAATGGAGCGTACTTATTGGGATGCTCCAGTCCTGGATCGGCCTCTCTGGCACTTCCCTCTCTACCCCTCCTGACTGTCACCCATCTACTCTTTGCTAGTGCCTGCACCTCTTTGTCTCCACCCGCCTCTGTGCTGGCCCCTGCCGGCACCTGCCATGTACGTTCCTGGCTCACCTTTAGTATGGAGGGACTTCTCAGTGCTGACAGTTGCTTCCCCAGATTCAGAACCTGGGCTTCCAGGGAAACAATGTGCTTACATTTTGCACAGCAGTATTCGCCCTCGATCGGATGATCAAGGAACGCATACATGCGGCAAGATGTACAGAGTCGCCTCTCCACACCAGCCGGGCATCGTACCTATTAAATTTAGTGAGGATTTGGGAATTTTACCCTGTCCAAATTACCTAACAGCTAGCTTCCTAGCACTAATACTCAAGACAATACACAGGTACACAACAAGACAATACACAGGTACTCACAGACATACGTGCACTCGCAATACACAAGTATACAGTACACAATACACAAGTACTAACGATCCACACACACTACTCAGACAACACTCAGATACTCACACTACACAGGTACTATGACCCCTGTTATAACCTCCTGTTTAAAACTCTTGTTTTTAACTCCCACTTATACCAGCTCCACTTACACCAAGTTCCACAGCCTCAGACTGAGCATGCTCAGACTGAGTCCTACAAACAGTTAAATAGGCACCTGTGAGCAATTAACCATGCTGATGGGGAATCTATTGTTGCTGGGGGGTCTTATGTTGCTGGATGGGATCTACTGTTGAGGGAGAGGTCTATTTTTACTGGCTGCTGGAGGATCTATTGATGCTGGCTGCTGGGAGATCTGTTGTTGATATTTGTTACTGGGTGTGATATTTTGTTGTGGGTGGTTCACTGTTGCTGCAGGGAATCTATTGGTGTTGGGGTGGAGTCCATTTTTGCTGGGGGAGTCTATTGTTGTGTGGGGATCTATTGCTGGCATTCTATTCCTGGCTGCAGGGGATCTATTTTACTGCTTTTCTTTTTATCATTAACATGTTCCATACAAATGATTTAGTACCACAAAATTATACTTGGTTCTGTATTCTCTAAAAGGGGCAGTACTGGTAGGTAGGTTTTCGAAAGGAACATCCTTTAAAAATCTATAGGAGAAATCAAAAGTGCTGTTTTTAAAAGCTTATTTGCATGGTATTGTCATGAAAAGTGTTTGGGGACCTGAGTCCTGCCCCAGGGGACATGTATCAATGCAAAAAGAATTTTTAAAAACGGCCATTTTTTCGGGAGCAGTGATTTTAATAATGCTTAAAGTGAAACAATAAAAGAGTAATATTCCTTTAAATTTTGTACCTGGGGGGTGTCTATAGTATGCCTGTAAAGGGGCGCATGTTTCCCGTGTTTAGAACAGTCTGACAGTAAAATGACATTTCCTTGTCAAAAGAAGTTTATTGAGTATACAATGTTATAAAGATACATAAAGTAAGTTTACAAGGATCTATAAAGTAAGCTCATTGTTTTACAGTAGGGTTTATATAGGTAAATATCATGAAATTTCAAATATTAAACATTGGGTTCACGTAAACCTAAATTAAAGATATATATCATTTCCTTAGTTACTTTTGTAGGTATTTAAATGATTTATACCTACTATACATATTGTTTACAAGTAGAGTGTATATAGGTCAAATAAATTCTGATAATGAGCTTTAATCGTAAGGTGGAGAAAAGGAAAGAGAAAGAAGAAAAAGGGTTGAAAGGTAGAGGTATGGTCCACAAGGTTGTCCCGCTCGTCAGTTTATTATTCTTTTTAGTTCTCTTTGAAGCCTTAGAATGGGTGTCTCTGTAAGTCATTTAATCTGTTACCATGGCAACAGGACAGAGTCATTGAAGTTTGACAGGAACTATTGTTTTATCCAAGGATGCCAAAGTTTTTCAAATTTTGGAATTTGATTTTGATCGATGGCTACCATCTTAGCATGGGACATTGTATTATTCATTCTGTGAATTGTTTCTGCTAGTACCAATGTAGGAGATTTCCATGCCTTGGCCACTGTTTGTTTTGCAGCCGTTATTAGTTGGATCATAAGTTTGAATTGAGAGAGTGTTAACCATTCCGGTTTTAGATTAAGTAAAGTTAAATATGGATCTGGTTGTATTATTTTTTTAAATATTTTAGATGCAATCACGAAGACTTCCTTCCAGAAGGTTTGGATTACTGGGCACGTCCACCATATGTGTAAATATGTGCCTATTTCTGGGCATCCTCGAAAACAAAGAGTTGAGGTATTAGGTGAATATTTTGCCACTCTAGCGGGTACAAGGTACCAGCGAGTTAGGACTTTATAATTTGTCTCCAGTGCTAAGATGTTGGGTGAAGATGACTTAGATGTGAGCCATATGTTAGACCAGTCCGTGTCTTCTAAAGTTCGTCCCAGGTCCTCCTCCCACCTCTGAACGTAAGAGGGTCTATTAAGATTTGCTACTCCATATAATTGATTATAAAGTGATGAAATTGTACCTTTAGCAAATGGATCTTTTGTACAGATTGATTCAAAAATGGATAATTGGGATAATGGTGTATCCCCCTTTAGGAATGGTGTATAGAAATTTTTGATTTAGAGATATCTAAATATCTCAGAGTTTGGTAGATCATATTTTTCTCTAAGCGATGGGAATGAAAGGAATGATTTAGATGCTATGAAGTCATTTAGTGTCTGAATGCCTGATGTTGTCCAAGCTTTAAAAGAATTTGGGTAGATCCATGCCGGATAAAAGGCCGGATTTCTGATAAAAGAAAGGAGAGGATTGTGTGGAGATTGTAACTGATATTTGGTTTTTAGTTTATCCCAGAGAGATAAGAAGTGTTTAGTTATGGGATTATGAATTTTAAAGCGGTCTTTAGGATCAAGCCATAATAAATTTGATATTAATAGAGGGTCATTTTCTGAAGCCTCTATAAATACCCATAATGGGATTTCCTGTTTTGCATGGTATTTGGACAGACTGGCCAAATGTGCTGCTCTGTAGTAGTTAGTAAAATTAGGGTATCCCAGGCCTCCTTTATTTTTGGGAAGATGTAGTGTGTGTATAGGTATACGTGGTTTAGAAGAGCCCCATATAAACAAAGTTGCTCTTTTTTGTACTATTCTCAAAAAATAGGAAGGAATTGGAATAGGGAGGACTCTGAATAGATAAAGCAATTTGGGTAGAATAGTCATTTTGATTGCATTAATCTTCCCTATCCAGGATAAAGGAAGTTGCGACCATTGTTTTATTAGATTTGTGATCTGTCTTAATACAGGAGGATAATTGGTTGAAAATAAGTCAGAATGAGATGCTGTTAAATGAATTCCAAGATATGGGATTGATTTTTCTGCCCATGTGAATGGGAGTGCAGCCCTAGCCGGGATCAATTCCATGTTTGTGAGTGAAATATTAAGCACTAGGCATTTCTTAGGATTAATCATATCGTTAGGACCAGAGACCTGTGGTGATGATAGAAAAAGTAATATATCGTCTGCAAATATACATAATTTGTGTGTAATACCTCCTACTTCAATGCCAGTTATAGTTTGGTTTGTTCTGATGTATTGAGCCATGGGTTCGAGTATAAGGGCAAATAATAAGGGAGATAATGGGCAACCCTGTCGGGTACCTCTTTCGATATTAAAGGCTTCAGATTTGTATCCAGCATATTTTATATAGGCTTTGGGTTTATTATATAATGTTTTGATCCATGTTAAAAAGTGGGGTCCAAAACCCCATTTTTGTAATGAATATTGCATATATTGCCAGGATACTGTGTCAAATGCCCTCTTAATATCGAGAGATAGAAAACATAAAGGGATTTTCCGTTTTTTAGCAATATGTGCCAATAACACTGCCCTGCGTATATTATCGCCTGCCTGTCTATTTGGCATGAAGCCTACTTGATCTCTATGTATTAATTTTCCTATAATGCTATTGAGGCGTTTTGCTATTATTTTTGCTAATAATTTATTATCGAGGTTTAACAGAGAGATAGGCCAATAATTCACACAGGAAGTATCATCAGAAAGGGGTTTTGGGATCATACAAACAATTGCCATTAGTGTTTCTTGCCGAAAAGAATGTCCATCTAAAAGTTTGTTAAAAGTTTCAGTGAGAATGGGAGAGAGTATTTCTGAGAATGTTTTATAGTATAAAGCCAAGTAGCCGTCTGGGCCTGGTCTTTTGTTAAGTTTTAGGTCTTTTATGGCGTTAACAACTTCATCTATAGTTATAGGCTCATCCAAACTGCTTTTTTGATTCTGAGATAACTCAGGTAAGGTTATTTTTGAGAAGAAGGATTCAGCTTCTGTAGGATTAAATTCATTGTTTGTCTTGTATAAAGTTGCGAGATGTGAGTGAAATTTATGGACTATTTTAACTGGATTACAAGTGTAAACATTTTTTGATAATTTCAAACGTATTGGTTTGAAAGATTTGTTAGTTGAATTTAATGCCCGAGCCAAATATGTACCTGGTTTGTTTGTATTCATGTAGAAATTGTGTTTGGAGCGTTTGAGGGATTTATCAACTGACTCAGATGAGATTTTGTACTCTGAGATGGATTATCTTGAAATGATATGTAGGCTGCATTAAAATTGAGTTCTAGTTTTTTTGCTAGATTTTTGCGTTCCCGTTTAAATAGTGCCATTTGTCTTTGTATTGTACCACGCAAGACAGGCTTATGAGCTTCCCACAGTGTTATTGGGGAGATGTCTGTTGTATTATTAATTGATATGTATTCCTTTAAAGCTTGTTCAATGGCCATCTGATGTAGTGGGTGTTTGAGCATTATGTCCGGTAAGTACCACGATGGGTCATGCGCTTTTGGTATGGCTGAGGCTATAGTAGTGTATACTGCATTATGGTCAGACCACGGAATCGGAATTATATCTGATGCAATAATTTCTGGTATCATTCCTATTGTTAGAAAAATATGATCTATTCTGGTGAAGGTTTGATGAGGGTGCGAGAAATAAGTGAATTTCTTTTTCATTGGGTTACTTTCTCTCCATGAATCTAACAGATTGTATTTGGAAAGAAGTTGAGAAAAAGGTAATCTAGAGGTTATTTTGGATGGTGTAAAAGGTGATTTATCTAGAAATGGGAGGAGGACCTGGTTCAAATCCCCACACATTATCACTGTTCCTATTTTGTGTGTATTAATCACTTGTAATATATGTGAGAGGAATGGTGTAGGTTGTTTGTTAGGAGCGTAGTAGGAAATCACCGTGATTGCTGTATCCATTATATAACCCATAAGTATCAGGTATCTACCTTCTGGGTCTTTAATTTCTGATGATAAGGTGAATGGTGTGGATCGGTGAAATGCAATTAGAGTTCCCCTTTGCTTGGTACAGGCAGAAGCCGTGTAAATTTGTTGATAAAAAGGAGAAATATATTTTGGAGTAGAATCTTTGGTGAAGTGTGTTTCTTGGAGGCATACTATGTGAGCTTTCTTGTTATGGAATGTACGGAAGGCTTTGGTCCTTTTTTGAGGGACATTTATTCCCTGAACATTCAGGGAAAGTATATTCAGTGGTGCCATGGCAATAGATCAAATAGTTTTGACTTACTTTTTGTTATGTAGAGCTGACTGTGCAGATCAACCTGTGTGGACTGAAGAGATGAATAGATAGAAAAGAAACCAGTGAATTCTGGAGTAAAGAGTAAACAAAAAACATATGAGATTAGATGATACATTGTATAAATTA